>NC_069502.1:779767180-779963583 GCF_027579735.1 Bombina bombina | reverse complement strand
CTTGCTAACAGCACAACAAGGAGCACAATGGATTTAGGTGAGAGCATCACTTGGGAGGGACATACACTCTGTAACCAAACTGTTAACATTCCCCTGAATTTATACAGTCTAGGACATCTCCAGATCATTTGGATATTATTTGCCTCTGCTGAAGAACTTTTCCTGCACATCCCTGAGGATAGGGAACTCGACTTATCAAAATGTTTAGGCGTAAACACGTGTTCTGCAGCAATTTTAGTATGGGCTTCCCTAATAACTGCAGATAGCGTAGCCTTTCTGATCTTTTGTATACTTTGTTGGACCATGGTATCTAAGATAGTATCCTACAGCATTTTAATCCAATTCTGTTTTTAGTTAGTTCTAAGATAAATTTATATATTGGAGATATTAAGTTTAAGCCGTGTTTAGCCAGAGGAATCATTATATAGATACTGTTAATAGCTGTTGGTAAGGACTGTGTTCTAAGTAGACTTTTAACACAGTGGGGCCGATTTATCACGGCCCAAATGAGGCCGTATACCAGCTGCTTTTTAACTCGTAGGCCTCCTCTGAGGTGGCGGACATCAATCCGCCCGATCAGGTTGATTGACATCCCTTGCTAGCTGCCGATTGGCCACGAATCTGCAGGCGGCCGCATTGCACAAGCAGTTCATCAGAACTGTTTGTGCAATAATAAATGCTGACAGCGTATGCTGTTGGCATTTATCTGGCGGACATGATTGCTACAGCGAATCATGTCCGCCAGACACATGATAAATCGGCCCTATTGTCTCATTTGCAGGTTAGCAAAATTATGTGAATGTGGTATGCCAAATTGCACTTGTAAATCCCTGAACGTATGTATTGATATATTATCCTCTTCTAAGAACTGAGAAACAGAGCATAATCCTAAACTTTTCCATGTTCTAAATGCCTCAGTAGTAAATCTTGCTGGAAAGTCTGGGTTCCCCTAGAGAGGGAGATATTTACTAAGTTTATTTGAAAGTCCCACTTATCTACAAATTGTGTGCCAAGCTTGCAATAGCTAACTTAATAATGAATTATTCCTGACCATAGGTTTGACCCAAAGTGACGCCACATGCGGCAGCATAGCCAACAACATAGCCTGTTCCTTCAAATCTAAATGGAAAAATTATTTCTGCCAGACAACCAGTCTTAACACGGATGTCACCTGTGCAGCACAATTATAGTATTCCAGGTTGGGGACAGCAAAGCCCCCATTAGTCACAGACCCCTTCATCCTAGAGAAGTTTATTCTATGTTTCTTGCGTGTCCAAAAAGGTTAAGCATTAGAGAATTTAAAAATCGAAGGTCTTCCTTGTGCAATACCTCCTGAAGTCATCTGAAAAAGATAGAACAGCTTAGGGAACAAAATCATCTTAATCAGTCCTGTTCTACCCAGTTGAAATTTATACCAATTAGAAGCAACTCCTTAAAAAGCAGTCAGAAATAACGATCATAACATTTACTAGAATCATCGGTGAAAGTAATCCCCAGATATTTAAAAGCGCCAGTAATAACTATATTATATGTTATATGTATAAAAAGGGAACCCCTTGGGATGCTTTGGAGAATCTACCCCAAGCAGACAAGACACACACCAGATGTATAGTTCAGTTTTGCATGTGAATTTATTTTTAAAGGTTTACTAGCAGTTATTGATGCATATCAATTATCTTACCACATGAAAACGTTTGCTGGCCATCAAGCGCTTTTTAGTAAATTTTTATAGGTTGTAGGTTGTAGGAGCTTGATGGACTTCGGTCTTTTTTCAACCTCATCTACTATGTTACTATATAATAAATATATATATATATATATATATATATATATATATATATATATATATATATATATATATATATATATATATATATATATTTCTTCTGTTATGTGTGATCAGTCCACGGGTCATCATTACTTCTGGGATATTATCTGCTCCCCTACAGGAAGTGCAAGAGGATTCACCCAGCAGAGTTGCTATATAGCTCCTCCCCTCTACGTCACCCCCAGTCATTCTCTTGCACCCAAAGACTAGATAGGAGGTGTGAGAGGACTATGGTGATTATTCTTAGTTTTTATAACTTCAATCAAAAGTTTGTTATTTTACAATAGCACCGGAGCGTGTTATTACTTCTCTGGCAGAGTTTGAAGAAGAATCTACCAGAGTTTTTTCTTATGATTTTAACCGGAGTAGTTAAGATCATATTGCTGTTTCTCGGCCATCTGAGGGAGGTAAAAGCTTCAGATCAGGGGACAGCGGGCAGTTGAATCTGCATTGAGGTATGTAGCAGTTTTTATTTTCTGAATGGAATTGATGAGAAAATCCTGCCATGCCGTTATAATGACATGTATGTATACTCTACACTTCAGTATTCTGGGGATGGTATTTCACCGGAATTACTCTGTAAAAGTACATTAAACCTTTTAATAGGTATTTAATTCATGTTAAACGTTTTTGCTGGAATGTAGAATCGTTTGCATTTCTGAGGTACTGAGTGAATAAATATTTGGGCATTATTTTTCCACTTGGCAGTTTGCTTGTTTTGATTATGACAGTTTCGTTTCTCTCTCACTGCTGTGTGTGAGGGGGAGGGGCCGTTTTTTGGCGCTCTTTGCTACGCATCAAAAATTTCCAGTCAGTTACTCTTGTATTTTCTGCATGATCCGGTTCATCTCTAACAGAACTCAGGGGTCTTCAAACTTCTTTGAAGGGAGGTAGATTCTCTCAGCAGAGCTGTGAGACTTATGTAGTGACTGTGTTTTAAAACGTTGCTCTGTGATTTTTATGTTTAAAATTTAATTAGTGTTACTTTACTAATGGGAACAAACCTTTGCTAACAAGTTGTGTTGTTTTTAAAGAGTGATGCTATAACTGTTTTTCAGTTCATTATTTCAACTGTCATTTAATCGTTTAGTGCTTCTTTGAGGCACAGTACGTTTTTGTTAAATAAGATTGTAACCAAGTTGCATGTTTATTGCTAGTGTGTTAAACATGTCTGATTCAGAGGAAGATACCTGTGTCATTTGTTCCAATGCCAAGGTGGAGCCCAATAGAAATTTATGTACTAACTGTATTGATGCTACTTTAAATAAAAGCCAATCTGTACAAATTGAACAAATTTCACCAAACAGCGAGGGGAGAGTTATGCCGTCTAACTCGCCTCACGTGTCAGTACCTGCGTCTCCCGCCCGGGAGGTGCGTGATATTATGGCGCCTAGTACATCTGGGCAGCCATTACAGATAACATTACAAGATATGGCTACTGTTATGACTGAAGTTTTGGCTAAGTTACCAGAACTAAGAGGCAAGCGTGATCACTCTGGGGTGAGAACAGAGTGCGCTGATAATTCTAAGGCCATGTCTGATACTGCGTCACAGCTTGCAGAGCATGAGGACGGAGAGCTTCATTCTGTAGGTGACGGTTCTGATCCAAGCAGATTGGATTCAGATATTTCAAATTTTAAATTTAAATTGGAAAACCTCCGTGTATTACTAGGGGAGGTCTTAGCGGCTCTTAACGATTGTAACACTGTTGCAATACCAGAGAAAATGTGTAGGTTGGATAAATACTTTGCGGTACCGGCGAGTACTGACGTTTTTCCTATACCTAAGAGATTAACTGAAATTGTTACTAAGGAGTGGGATAGACCCGGTGTGCCGTTCTCACCCCCTCCAATATTTAGAAAGATGTTTCCAATAGACGCCACCACACGGGACTTATGGCAAACGGTCCCTAAGGTGGAGGGAGCAGTTTCTACTTTAGCTAAGCGCACCACTATCCCGGTGGAGGATAGCTGTGCTTTTTCAGATCCTATGGATAAAAAATTAGAGGGTTACCTTAAGAAAATGTTTGTTCAACAAGGTTTTATATTGCAACCCCTTGCATGCATCGCGCCGATTACGGCTGCGGCAGCATTTTGGATTGAGTCTCTGGAAGAGAACCTTAGTTCCGCTACGCTGGACGACATTACGGACAGGCTTAGAGTCCTTAAACTAGCTAATTCTTTCATTTCGGAGGCCGTAGTACATTTAACCAAACTTACGGCTAAGAATTCAGGATTCGCCATTCAGGCACGTAGGGCGCTGTGGCTAAAATCCTGGTCGGCTGATGTAACTTCTAAGTCCAAATTACTTAATATACCTTTCAAGGGGCAAACTTTATTTGGGCCCGGTTTGAAAGAAATTATCGCTGACATTACAGGAGGTAAGGGCCACGCTCTACCTCAAGACAAAGCCAAAGCTAAGGCTAGACAGTCTAATTTTCGTCCCTTTCGGAATTTCAAAGCAGGTGCAGCATCAACTTCCACTGCACCAAAACAGGAAGGGGCTGTTGCTCGTTACAGACAAGGCTGGAAACCTAACCAGTCCTGGAATAAGGGCAAGCAGGCCAGAAAACCTGCTGCTGCCCCTAAGACAGCATGAACCGAGGGCCCCCGATCCGGGACCGGATCTAGTGGGGGGCAGACTCTCTCTCTTCGCCCAGGCTTGGGCAAGAGATGTCCAGGATCCCTGGGCGCTAGAGATCATATCTCAGGGATACCTTCTAGACTTCAAATTATCTCCCCCAAGAGGGAGATTTCATCTGTCAAGGTTGTCAACAAACCAAATAAAGAAAGACGCGTTTCTACGCTGTGTACAAGATCTATTATTAATGGGAGTGATCCATCCGGTTCCGCGGTCGGAACAAGGACAAGGGTTTTACTCAAACCTGTTTGTGGTTCCCAAAAAAGAGGGAACTTTCAGGCCAATCTTGGATTTAAAGATCCTAAACAAATTCCTAAGAGTTCCATCGTTCAAAATGGAAACTATTCGGACAATCTTACCCATGATCCAAAAGGGTCAGTACATGACCACAGTGGATTTAAAGGATGCTTACCTTCACATACCGATTCACAAAGATCATTACCGGTATCTAAGGTTTGCCTTCTTAGACAGGCATTACCAGTTTGTAGCCCTTCCATTCGGATTGGCTACGGCTCCAAGAATCTTCACAAAGGTTCTGGGTGCCCTTCTAGCGGTTCTGAGACCGCGAGGAATTTCGGTAGCTCCGTACCTAGACGACATTCTGATACAAGCTTCAAGCTTTCAAACTGCCAAGTCTCATACAGAGTTAGTTCTGGCATTTCTAAGGTCGCATGGATGGAAAGTGAACGAAAAGAAGAGTTCTCTCTTGCCTCTCACAAGAGTTCCATTCTTGGGGACTCTTATAGATTCTGTAGAAATGAAGATTTATCTGACAGAAGACAGATTAACAAAGCTTCTAAATACATGCCGTGTCCTTCATTCCATTCAACTCCCGTCAGTAGCTCAATGCATGGAGGTGATCGGCTTAATGGTAGCAGCAATGGACATAGTACCCTTTGCACGCCTACATCTCAGACCGCTGCAATTGTGCATGCTGAGTCAGTGGAATGGGGATTACTCAGATTTGTCCCCCACTCTGAATCTGGATCAAGAGACCAGAAACTCTCTTCTATGGTGGCTTTCTCGGCCACATCTGTCCAGGGGGATGCCGTTCAGCAGGCCGGACTGGACAATTGTAACAACAGACGCCAGCCTTCTAGGTTGGGGCGCTGTCTGGAATTCTCTGAAGGCTCAGGGACAATGGAGTCAGGAGGAAAGTCTCCTGCCAATAAACATTCTGGAATTGAGAGCAGTTCTCAATGCCCTTCTAGCTTGGCCCCAGTTAAAGACTCGGGGGTTCATCAGGTTTCAGTCGGACAACATCACGACTGTAGCTTACATCAACCATCAGGGAGGGACAAGAAGCTCCCTAGCAATGATAGAAGTATCAAAGATAATTCGCTGGGCAGAGTCTCACTCTTGCCATCTGTCAGCAATCCACATCCCGGGAGTGGAGAACTGGGAGGCGGATTTCTTGAGTCGCCAGACTCTTCATCCGGGGGAGTGGGAACTTCATCCGGAGGTCTTTGCCCAAATACTTCGACGTTGGGGCAAACCAGAGATAGATCTCATGGCGTCTCGCCAGAACGCCAAACTTCCTCGCTACGGATCCAGATCCAGGGATCCGGGAGCGGTTCTGATAGATGCTTTGACAGCACCTTGGAACTTCAGGATGGCTTATGTGTTTCCACCCTTCCCGCTGCTTCCTCGATTGATTGCCAAAATCAAACAGGAGAGAGCATCAGTGATTCTAATAGCGCCTGCATGGCCGCGCAGGACTTGGTATGCAGATCTAGTGGACATGTCATCCTGTCCGCCTTGGTCTCTACCTCTAAGACAGGACCTTCTGATTCAGGGTCCATTCAAACATCAAAGTCTAACTTCTCTGAAGCTGACTGCTTGGAAATTGAACGCTTGATTTTATCAAAACGTGGTTTTTCTGAGTCGGTTATTGATACCCTGATACAGGCTAGGAAGCCTGTTACCAGAAAGATTTACCATAAAATATGGCGTAAATACCTATACTGGTGTGAATCCAAAGATTACTCCTGGAGTAAGGTTAGGATTCCTAGGATATTGTCTTTTCTACAAGAAGGTTTAGAAAAGGGTTTATCGGCTAGCTCATTAAAGGGACAGATCTCAGCTCTGTCCATCTTGTTACACAGGCGTCTGTCAGAAAATTCAGACATCCAGGCCTTTTGTCAGGCTTTAGCTAGGATCAAGCCTGTGTTTAAAACTGTTGCTCCGCCATGGAGTTTAAACTTAGTTCTTAACGTTTTACAGGGTGTTCCGTTTGAACCCCTTCATTCCATTGATATAAAATTGTTATCTTGGAAAGTTCTATTTTTAATGGCTATTTCCTCGGCTCGAAGAGTCTCTGAGTTATCAGCCCTACATTGTGATTCTCCTTATCTGATCTTTCACTCAGACAAGGTAGTTCTGCGTACTAAACCTGGGTTCTTACCTAAGGTTGTCTCTAACAGGAATATCAATCAAGAGATTGTTGTTCCATCCTTGTGTCCAAATCCGTCTTCAAAGAAGGAACGTCTTCTACACAATCTGGATGTAGTTCGTGCCCTCAAGTTCTACTTGCAGGCAACTAAAGATTTTCGCCAAACTTCTTCCCTGTTTGTCGTTTATTCTGGACAGAGGAGAGGTCAAAAAGCTTCTGCTACCTCTCTCTCTTTTTGGCTTCGTAGCATAATACGTTTAGCCTATGAGACTGCTGGACAGCAGCCTCCTGAAAGAATTACAGCTCATTCCACTAGAGCTGTGGCTTCCACTTGGGCCTTTAAGAATGAGGCCTCTGTTGAACAGATTTGCAAGGCTGCAACTTGGTCTTCGCTTCATACTTTTTCCAAATTTTACAAATTTGACACTTTTGCTTCTTCGGAGGCTATTTTTGGGAGAAAGGTTCTTCAGGCAGTGGTTCCTTCTGTATAATGAGCCTGCCTATCCCTCCCGTCATCCGTGTACTTTTGCTTTGGTATTGGTATCCCAGAAGTAATGATGACCCGTGGACTGATCACACATAACAGAAGAAAACATAATTTATGCTTACCTGATAAATTCATTTCTTCTGTTGTGTGATCAGTCCACGGCCCGCCCTGTTTTTTAAGGCAGGTACATATTTTTAAATTATAATTCAGTCACCACTACACCCTTGGCTTCTCCTTTCTCGTTGGTCTTTGGTCGAATGACTGGAGGTGACGTAGAGGGGAGGAGCTATATAGCAACTCTGCTGGGTGAATCCTCTTGCACTTCCTGTAGGGGAGCAGATAATATCCCAGAAGTAATGATGACCCGTGGACTGATCACACAACAGAAGAAATGAATTTATCAGGTAAGCATAAATTATGTTATATATATATATATAAACACAAATCTGCAGTTCGACCCACCAACTGACACCTGCCTCGGTGCAATGATACAAGGCAATAATCACAGAAAGGATTGCTGACTAAGGGGACAAGATCCCCCAAAAAGTTTCATTAAAGTATTTGTGATTACTTATTGAAAAAAGCCTGAGAGTGCAATCCTTTCTGTGATTATATATTTCCAAAAAAAGTCTGAAGACGGGGGTGAAACCCCGAAATGTCGCGACTATGGATTAAACAAATTGCTGTTTAAAGATACGGAGAGTGCCTGCCTTTTTTATCTTTGATAGATAGATACATCCTATATTATAAAAGGCCAAGTGTGTTTGTCTGAAGCCGTCATGCGCAGTAGAGACTGCGCACGGACAAACACACCTGGCCTTCAGCTGCAGAGTAGTGCGCACTGCGGAAGCTGCCTGGCGGGGGCGTGACCGACGTCGGGCGTGCCGTGATGGGGGGGTCGCCGGCGGGTGTGGCTAGGGGCGTGGCCTCGTGGGAGGGGCGTGGCCGGCAGGAGAGACCCAGAGGAAGGAAGGAAAGAATTTAGAAAGAAAGCGAGCAGAAGAGGGGGGAAGAGCAAAAGAGGGAGAGAGAGCGCAAGAGAGTGGGAGAGAAAGAGGGGGAGAGAGAGAGCTCAAAAGAGAGGGGGGAGAGAGAGCGCTCAAAAGAGAGGGGGGAGAGAGAGAGCTCAAAAGAGAGGTGGGAGAGAGAGCTTAAAAGAGAGGTGGGAGAGAGAGCACAAAAGAGGGGGAGAGAGCGCTCACAAAAGAGGGGGAGAGAGCTCAAAAGAGAGGGGGGAGAGAGCGCGCAAAAGAGAGGGGGGAGAGAGAGCGCAAAAGAGAGGGGGGAGAGTTTAAAAGAGAGCGCAAAAGAGAAGGGGGAGACAGAGTGCAAAAGAGGGAGAGAGAGAGCGCAAAAGAGAAGGGGGAGAGAGCGCAAAAAAGAGGGGGGTGAGAGCGCAAAAGAGTGGGGGGAGAGAGAGAGCTCAAAAGAGAGGGGGGGAGAGAGAGCTCAAAAGAGAGGGGGGGAGAGAGAGTTTAAAAGAGAGGGGGGAGAGAGAGTGCACAAAAGAGGGGGAGAGAGAGTGCAAAAGAGAGGGGGAGAGAGTGCAAAAGAGGGGAAGAGAGCAAAAGAGAGGGGGAGAGAGAGCAAAAGAGAGGGGGAGAGAGAGCAAAAGAGAGGGGGAGAGAGAGCAAAAGAGAGGGGGAGAGAGAGCAAAAGAGAGGGGGAGAGAGAGCAAAAGAGAGGGGGGAGAGAGAGAGCAAAAGAGAGGGGGGAGAGAGAGAGCAAAAGAGGGGGAGAGAGCAAAATAGGGGAGAGAGAGCAAAAGAGGGCGGGAGAGAGCAGATGAGGGGGGAAGAGAGAGAGCAAAAGAGGTGGGAGAGAGAGAGCAAAAGAGGGGAAAGAGCAAAAAAGGGGAGAGAGTGCAAAAGAGGGGGGAGAGAGAGAACTCAAAAGAGGGGGGAGAGAGAGAACTCAAAAGAGGGGGGGAGAGAGAGAGAGCGCAAAAGAGGGGGGGAGAGAGAGAGAGCGCAAAAGAGAGGGGGGAGAGAGAGGGAGCAAGGGTTGGAACCGCAGTACCTAAATAATTGGCCCCTGTACACGGGCTTTAGGACTAGTATATATATATATATATATATATATATATATATATATATATATATATATATATATATATATATATATATATATATATATATATATATATAATTGGTTATGATGTAGAAGCTAAAATATTTGCTAACTCATATTTATTGATTTGAGGTAGAGTAGGTAGGTAGAAGCATGGAATAACTAGGGGCACTAAATACCACCTATGCCAACTTTTATTTGGGCTGGTTGATGAAAACAACCCTCTGTTATGAAATGTTTATAACCTTGTTTAAAGGGACACTCAGGCTTTATTAAATTTTCATGATTCAGATAGAGCATGTAATTTTAAACAACTTTCCAATTTACTTCCATTAAAAAAAATGTGCACAGTCTTTTATATTTACACTTTTTTTGAGTCACCAGCTCCTACTGAGCATGTGCAAGAACTCAGACTATACGTATATGCATTTGTGATTGGCTGATTGCTATCAAATAAACATAACTTTAAAATGTGTTAGAAAAGAATCTACTACTCATTTGAAATTCAGAGTAAATGCTATTGTATTGTCTTGTTATCTTGCATTTGTTGATTATGCAAATCTGCTGTGTTTATTGCTCCTTTAATGCAGTCCTCAAAATGTGCTGCCATATAGTACTCTGCACACATATACTTCATGCTCCTGAGCCTACCTAAAAAACAGATAATGAAGCAAATTGAAAAGTGTTGTTTTGTTTTTTTAAATTGTATATTCTCTATGAATCATGAAAGAGAAATGTTTGGGTTCATGTACCTTTAAGTATATTCTTGCAAATAAAGAAAAATAGTAGAGTCATTGTTATGTGTGTTTATTATATATTTATAAACTGCTTCCTGTTTTAATCTGCTTTTTTTCTTCTTAGGCAATGTTAAAAGCTGTTCCATCATTTCTCAGTGCTTTTCATAGACTGGTTACATCTGTAATGCATGAGGGAAGACAAAAAGGAGACAGAGGTAATTATGTGACTTTTTAAAGGTGTTGTCAGTCTCATAAACTTGTAAAGTGAACCACTGCAACAATATAGCCATTTTGTGACTGGAAAACATATGTATTTCCTTCACTAATGAGCCATCTCCATACTTCAGTGCTGATGCTGTGTTTAGCTTTTTTCATTCATGCGTTTTAAACATCAGTTTTAGTTACACAAATAAGCCTTGTTGTCTACAGCAGACCAACTACTTATAGAAAAACAAAATTTATGCTTACCTGATAAATGTATTTCTCTTGTGGTGTATCCAGTCCACGGATCATCCATTACTTGTGGGATATTCTCCTTCCCAACAGGAAGCTGCAAGAGGATCACCCACAGCAGAGCTGTCTATATAGCTCCTCCTCTCCCTGCCACTACCAGTCATTCGACCGAAGACGAGCAAGAGAAAAGAGAAACCATAGGGTGCAGTGGTGACTGTAGTTTAAAAATAAAACACACCTGCCTTAAAATGACAGGGCGGGCCGTGGATTGGATACACCACAAGAGAAATAAATTTATCAGGTAAGCATAAATTGTTTTCTCTTGTAAGGTGTATCCAGTCCACGGATCATCCATTACTTGTGGGATACCAATACCAAAGCTATAGGACACGGATGAAGGGAGGGACAAGGCAGGTGCTTAAACGGAAGGCACCACTGCCTGTAAGACCTTTCTCCAAAAATAGCCTCCGAAGAAGCAAAAGTATCAAATTTATAGAATTTTGAAAAAGTATGAAGCGAAGACCAAGTCGCCGCCTTACAAATCTGTTCAACAGAAGCCTCATTCTTAAAAGCCCATGTGGAAGCTACCGCTCTAGTAGAATGAGCTGTAATCCTTTCAGGAGGCTGCTGGCCAGCAGTCTCATAAGATAAGCGTATTATACTCCTTAGCCAAAAAGAAAGAGAAGTTGCCGAAGCCTTTTGGCCTCTCCTCTGTCCAGAGTAGACAACAAACCATGCAGATGTTTGACGAAGGATTAGGACACAGTGACGGTACAACAATCTCCTGATTGATATTTTTATTAGATACCACCTTAGGTAGAAAACCAGGTTTGGTACGTAACACTACCTTATCGGAATGAAAAATGAGATAAGGAGAATCACATTGTAAAGCAGATAACTCTGAAACTCTTCGAGCCGAGGAGATAGCTACTAAAAACAAAACTTTCCAAGATAAGATCTTAATATCTATGGAATGCAAAGGTTCAAATGGAACCCCTTGAAGAACCTTAAGAACTAAATTTAAACTCCAAGGCGGAGCAACGGGTTTAAACACAGGCTTAATTCTGACTAAAGCCTGACAAAACGCCTGCACGTCTGGAACCTCAGCCAGACGTTTGTGCAAAAGAATAGACAGAGCAGAAATCTGTCCCTTTAAGGAACTTGCTGACAAACCCTTCTCCAATCCATCTTGGAGAAAAGATAATATCCTAGGAATCCTGACCTTACTCCATGAGTAAACCTTGGATTCACACCAATGATTTACCATATCTTATGATAGATTTTCCTGGTGACAGGCTTTCGCGCCTGTATTAAAGTATCAATGACCGACTCGGAGAAACCACGCTTTGATAAAATCAAGCGTTCAATCTCCAAGCAGTCAGCTGCAGAGAAATTAGATTTGGATGGTTGAAAGGACCCTGAAGTAGAAGGTCCTGCTTCAAAGGCAGAGTCCATGGTGGAAAGGATGACACTGATGCTCTCTCCTGCTTGACCTTGGCAATCAGACGAGGGAGCAGAGGAAACGGTGGAAACACATTAGCCAGGTTGAAGGACCAAGGCGCTGCTAGAGCATCTATCAGCGCTGCCTTGGGATCCCTGGACCTGGATCCGTAACAAGGAAGCTTGGCGTTCTGGCGAGACGCCATGAGATCCAGTTCTGGTTTGCCCCAACGTTGAATCAACTGTGCAAACCCCTCCGGATGGAGCTCCCACTCCCCCGGATGAAAAGTCTGTCGACTTAGAAAATCCGCCTCCCAGTTCTCTACTCCTGGGATATGGATAGCTGATAGGTGGCAAGAGTGAATCTCTGCCCAACGAATTATCTTTGAAACCTCCAACATCGCTAGGGAACTCCTTGTTCCCCCTTGATGGTTGATTGTAAGCTACAGTCGTTGATGTTGTCTGACTGAAATCTGATGAACCTCACTGCCGCTAGCTGAGGCCAAGCCTGAAGAGGATTGAATATCGTTCTTAGTTCCAGAATGTTTATCGGAAGGAGAGCCTCCTCCTGAGTCCATGACCCCTGAGCCTTCAGAGAGTTCCAGACTGCCCCCCAGCCCAGAAGGCTGGCACCTGTTGTTACTATTGTCCAATCTGGCCTGCGGAAGGTCATACCTTTGGACAGATGGACTCGAGATAGCCACCAGAGAAGAGAATCCCTGGTCTCTTGATCCAGATTTAGTAGAGGGGACAAATCTGTGTAATCCCCATTCCACTAACTGAGCATGCAGAGTTGCAGCGGTCTGAGATGTAGGTGGGCAAACGGCACTATGTCCATTGCCGCTACCATTAAGCCGATTACTTCCATACACTGAGCCACCGAAGGGCGAGAAGTAGATTAAAGAACATGGCAGGAATTTAGAAGTTTTGACAGCCTGGCCTCTGTCAGGTAAATCCTCATTTCTACAGAATCTATCAGAGTTCCCAGGAAGGAAACTCTTGTGAGAGGGGATAGAGAACTCTTCTTTTCATTCACTTTCCACCCATGAGACCTCAGGAATGCCAGAACAATGTCCGTATGGGACTTGGCAATTTGGAAATTCGACGCCTGTATCAGAATGTCGTCTACGTAAGGGGCTACTGCTATGCCCCGCGGCCTTAGGACCGCCAGAAGTGACCCCAGAACCTTCGTAAAGATTCTTGGTGCTGTAGCTAACCCAAAGGGAAGAGCCACAAACTGGTAATGCCTGTCTAGAAAGGCTAACCTGAGAAACCGATGATGATCTTTGTGTATCGGAATGTGAAGATAAGCATCCTTTAAGTCCACGGTAGTCATGTATTGACCCTCCTGGATCATAGGTAGGATGGTTCGAATAGTCTCCATCTTGAAAGATGGGACCCTGAGAAATTTGTTTAGGATCTTGAGATCTAAGATTGGTCTGAAGGTTCCCTCTTTCTTGGGAACCACAAATAGATTTTAATAGAATCCTTGCCCCTGTTCCTCCTTTGGAACTGGGTGGATCACTCCCATAACTAGGAGGTCTTGAACACAATGTAAGAATGCCTCTCTCTTTATCTGGTCTACAGATAATTGTGAAAGGTGAAATCTTCCTTTTGGGGAAGAAGCTTTGAAGTCCAGAAGATATCCCTGGGACACAATTTCCAACGCCCAGGGATCCTGGACATCTCTTGCCCAAGCCTGGGCGAAGAGAGAAAGTCTGCCCCCTACTAGACCCGTTACCGGATCGGGGGCCAATCTTTCATGCTGTCTTAGAGGCAGCAGCAGGCTTCTTGGCCTGTTTACCTTTGTTCCAAGCCTGGTTAGGTCTCCAGACCGGTTTGGACTGGGCAAAATTTCCCTCTTGTTTTGTATTAGAGGAAGATGATGCTGCGCTCGTCTTAAAGTTTCGAAAGGCACGAAAATTAGTTTGGTCCTTAATTTGTTAGACTTATCCTGAGGAAGGGCATGACCTTTTCCTCCAGTAATATCAGAAATGATCTCCTTCAGTCCGGGCCCGAATAGGGTCTGCCCCTTGAAGGGAATATTGAGAAGCTTAGACTTTGAAGTAACGTCAGCTGACCAGGGTTTAAGCCATAGCGCCCTACGCGCCTGAATAGCAAAACCTGAGTTCTTAGCTGTTAGTTTAGTTAAATGAACAACAGCGTCAGAAACAAATGAATTGGCTAGCTTAAGCACTTTAAGCTTGTCAAGTATATCATCCAATGGAGTTTCTACCTGTAAGGCCTCTTCCAGAGACTCAAACCAGAAGGCCGCAGCAGCAGTGACCGGGGCAATGCATGCAAGAGGCTGGAGAATAAAACCTTGTTGAATAAACATTTTCTTAAGGTAACCCTCTAACTTTTTATCCATTGGATCTAGGAAAGCACAACTGTCCTCGACGGGTATAGTTGTACGCTTAGCTAGGGTAGAAACTGCTCCCTCCACCTTAGGGACCGTTTGCCATAGGGACCGTTTGCCATAAGTCCCGTGTAGCGGCATCTATTGGAAACATTTTCTTAAAAATAGGAGGGGGAGAGAACGGTACACCTGGTCTATCCCATTCCTTAGTAATAATTTCTGAAAACCTTTTAGGTATTGGAAAAACATCAGTGTAAACAGGCACTGCATAGTATTTATCCAAGCTACACAATTTCTCTGGCACTATAATGGTGTCAGTCATCCAGAGTAGCTAAAACCTCCCTGAGCAACACGCGGAGGTGTTCAAGCTTAAATTTAAATGTTGACATATCAGAATCAGGTTGAAGCATCTTCCCTGAGTCAGAAAAATCACCCACAGAAAGAAGCTCTCCTGCCTCAGCTTCTGCATATTGTGAGGGGATATCAGACATAGCTACTAAAGCGTCAGAGAGCTCTGTATTTTTTCTAGACCCAGAGCTGTCTCGCTTTCCTTGTAACCCTGGTAGTTTGGACAATACCGCTGTAAGGGTATGATCCATAACTGCCGCCATGTCTTGTAAAGTAAACGCCATGGGCGCGCTAGATGTACTTGGCGCATCTTGAGCGGGAGTCAAAGGTTCTGACACGTGGGGCAAGTTAGTCGGCATAACTTCCCCCTTGTCAGTTTCCTCTGGTGATAAATCTTTTAAAGACAGAATATGATCTTTATAACTTAAAGTAAAATCAGTACATTTGGTACACATTCTAAGAGGGGGTTCCACAATGGCTTCTAAACATAATGAACAAGGAGTTTCCTATATGTCAGACATGTTTAAACAGACTAGCAATGAGACCAGCAAGCTTGGAAAACACTTTGATAAATGTAAACAAGCAAAAAATAAAAACGGTACTGTGCCTTTAAGAGAAACAAATTTTGTCAGAAATTGAAAAACAGTGATAAAAAGCATATAAACGTTTTTCAACAGTCACAACAAACTGCCACAGCTCTGCTGTGGCCCTTCCTGCCCATATAATGACTTTGAAAGGCACAAAAACCCTTTAGAGAGGTCCTAAGTGTTCAGGGGACTCCTTCAGGGAAACTGGATGTCTCAAGCTGCAAAATCTAATGCGCATTTAGGCGCGAAAATAGGCCCCTCCCAACCTGTATTCACAGTGATAGGGCCTAACAAAACTATCCGTAGGCAAAATCTAGCCAGCCATGTGGAAATAACTGGGCCCCAATAAAGTTTTATTACCAATATGTATAAAAAAAAACGTTTAAACACTTCCAGCAAACGTTTTATTTTTCAGTAATGTGAGAAAGTAATAAAAATATTACCTTTTACAGCAAGCATGATACTAGTTGTTATTAAATCACTGTAATCGGGCTTACCTTAAATAAATCCGGTATTAACAGCATTTTCTAGCATATTCATTTCTCTAGAAAAATTTAAACTGCACATACCTCATAGCAGGAGACCCTGCACGCCATTCCCCCAGCTGAAGTTACCTCTCTCTTCAGTTATGTGTGAGAACAGCAATGGATCTTAGTTACAACCTGCTAAGATCATCAAAGACCACAGGCAGACTCTTCCTCTACTTTCTGCCTGAGGCTAAAATAGTACAACTCCGGTACCATTTGAAAATAACAAACGTTTGATTGAAGATAAACTAAATAAAAACACCACATCTCTCTAGCTACTTCCTTTCTTGTCGAGAGCTGCAAGAGAATGACAGGTAGTGGCAGTTAGAGGAGGAGCTATATAGACAGCTCTGATCCGTGGACTGGATACATCTTACAAGAGAAATACATTTAGTTTGCATAAATACCCAACAATGGCAAAAAGGCTCAGTACAGAGGGGAACAAGTTAAATGTGTGTGATTTTATTAGTCTACATGTAAACAGCATGGGAATCATTATTTTCTAAATAGTTATGGTTCCAAAACATTCAGCATCTATGTACAAAATACCAAAATGTAAGAGCTAAAATGTTTTGTTTGGTCCTTTTTTTTTTTTTTTTTATACATGTATGCAAAATAATAAGTCTATTATGCTAGTATGCAGAGCAACAACTGGCATACAGGTATTTTAAAGTGATTTAAAAAAAAAAACAAAAAAAAAGGGGGCGGAGCCAACTTCCAACATGGACGGCTGCTAAAGCACGGAGCTCCGGCCATAAGTAAATTAAGGAGAGTGGCTATCACTGAATAAGCGCATAAAAGACACTTTAACTACCTCCTAACTGCTTTTAGATAGCCCCAGCACCTATTGGTATCTTTGAAGAGACGAGTGCCATTTTCATAGCGGCAAGTTTTGGCTTCATAGGAATTCAGCCACGAGGCCTTTTATATGCCATGACCATGGAAGGAACCTACATCACTTTACAATCCCTTCTCAGAGACTTAGAGGATAAGATGGACTATTACTTCACAGACCTCACCACAGCTTGTAGAGGCACGAGCAGTGAATGCTCTGTCTGGCCTAAAGAATATGCTATAACTCAGTACGGCGAGGAAGAACAAAACAAGCCAGGCCCAGGGGGGCCTATTTCAGACCTTCCTGCCCCGAAGATGGCAATGACCGAGTTTAGAGAGGGTCAACCTATGCGTATGAGGGAACAACACCTAAAGCTAATGGAGTGTCCAAACGCGGAGACTCTGATCTCTAGACCTGAAAGCACAGTTTCCGGTGATACCAGCCTGAGCCCCGATGAGTTCTCAGCTCCCATATACTCGGGGAGTTTTACATTAGTATGCTGTGAGGTTGGCGGTAGCATGCTGTGCCACAGTTCACTAAATACCCTGATCGCACCTAAAACTGTAGGCAGTAAAGAGCTTGGAGTTAATACTACAAGATACACAAGGTCAATAAGCCACAGAATAACGGAGAGGTCGGATGCTAAATTGGGAGACACAGTGGTCCTGTATGTTGATGTTCAGCCTTCTTTGAAACCCCCGCTTCTGCATGTAACCAATATATCTCAGGCCCCCGATCACTCACCTAGAATCTGCTTTGTGGGAGGTGCGGCCGACTCTCTGCGACAAGATTGGAAGTCTCTAACCCTCTCAAACTGCAGAGCTAGCGCTAGGGAGATGCATCTTCGGGTGCGCCCCTGTAATACCATCTACACCCGATTTCCAGTTTACAAGAATCCAGGGATACTCGCTACCTATCTTGTTTGGCTTCCCTTTGCATATTCCCAAGCCCTGCAGGTGTCTCAGCTTGGTCCCGCTACCCTCCAGTTTGCAAGAGGTATTGGATGAGGACTGCATGTTGTTAACGAGTTAGGGCACTGACTTTGGATTCCACTGATTGGCACCCTACACTAACAGTTATATTGGAACTTCGTTTATTGACTCTTATTGTTACTATCACTTGATATGTCTTTATGTGCATTATTTCAAAGTTCTTTATTGTGATTAAAAATGCAAATTAATAGCAAGTTTTAGCCCTTGGCAGGTCTGGATGAAAGTGAGGTGTTAATAAGAACTCAGTAAAGTTTAGAGATTAGAGTTTTAGCGTTAGTTTTATAAAAGCCCTTCTGCTTGTCATCACCATACGATATATACATTTGTAATTCCTTTTCCCATTATTTATATCAGTAATATTTCCTTTCCTTAATTGAGTAATTTTGGTAGAACGCCTAGACTAGAACTTTATCTATACTGTATTGAATGGTGTTCCCCACAAGATTTTTAGGTCTCTCAGAAAGTTAATACTGGCTAACAGACTGATTTCATGCTGCAAAAGACCTAAGACTTACTTTCCAGCTTTGAATGCAAGTTTTGCTCTGGTAACCCTATTGTTTCTAGATAGACTCGGACAGTCCCTCCTTATTTATTTCTTTACTTCCATGTTAGGTTGGTTTAAAATTTATTGCCTATACAGTATCTGGCAAAATGGGTCACCTATGCTGTTGATGTACAGTTTATCATACTGCATGTAACTCCACTTATAATGTTAATTAAGCTCCATCCGCAGCTTTACAGTCCCCTATAATTCACACAAATATATCACACCTTTTAGGTTCTTTGTTTATCATGCACATGCATTTGATATTGTATGCTTGATAACAGGGGTCACCCATATGAACCTTTCACATTTTCAGACATAGAACACATACTATTAGGTTTATATCAGCAGAAATGCGCCTTTGTAATTTTAGACTATATTTCCTTTAGTGGACAGTTAATTTATTTTATTTTCATTACTACGACACTTATAGCTCACAAATTGCTAAATATAGTAGGGGCTAGATCCAGATAGGCTCTATCTGACTCATATATATTTTGTCTTTTTTAATTTAACTACGTCTCTTGATAGACTTTCTTCAATATGCTAGTTTAACTGCATATGATCTTGGGTCTGTCTTAAATAACCCTTTAGTTTACAAGGTAATGTTATACCTATGTCTCAGCTGATATACAAAACATCTAACTACTAGTGGGAAATTAGCTTACTTCCTATGTTTTACTTATTATCTTATTACTATGGTTGTGGTATATTCTTGTGTGTGTGTAAGATCTTTTATTGTACAGGCCAAGGAGTAATATTGAATTTTAAACTCATGGCAGGTTAAGCGTTTTTCCATCCCATTGTTCTCCATGGTCTAGAAACCTGACGATAGCCTAGTAGGCAAACTAGAAAGATATTTTTACTAGCATATACGTGTGTATCACAAGTGATTATGCCTGTTAATACTTAGTAGCATGTTGCTGGTATACCCCTCATTATCTATTGTACTTGCTTTCTCACACTTAACCCAGTGTATCCGATGGTTAACCCTATAGCAAAACGGCGAACTAATATTGGCGCAAGATCAGCAGGTTAATTGACCACAGCTTATTGGCTTATCATTATTAATAATAGATGCATAGGTAGCCGTTACTATATTATTGTGATTATACAAAAGTTAACTTTTGAACCCCTAACAGGGCCAAGGGGGACTCATCTCTTCTGAGTGGGGATAACCCTTCAATATAAACGTTACACATTAGGGTAATTATTTTTGCAAACTGAAACTTACTGCATTCCACTCTCATATTATATCCGTATTTTGTATCTCTCAGGCCCCTATAGGTTTGTATAAGTCTAAAGATGACCATTTGTCTTAGTGAGGATCCTTCCCAGTTTCCTTTCCTATTCATAAAGTACTAATGTGACACGAGTCATCTTAAGAGAGGTTGTTTTACAAGGAACCCCAGCATACTGTTTAGCTTAGCTGTATTGTATTACATGTTTATTAATATATATGTATGACTATCTTTCTGATCTTACCCTAGACACTCTGAGAGTGGGACCTGACTAGTATTCTTAGCAGAACCAATGTTTACAAGAGTTTAATGTATTTTAAATATGGTTTCATGAGTTTTATTTCTCATATGATACTTATTGCTTATTTTTCGGTAAGCTCATATAGCAGCCCCTCACTGCCTTTAGCTCATCTAATGTCGCTATATAGGAGGTTTCCCCTAGATTACCTTAGCCTACCGGAAAACAAGAAATATACTTTGAGTAATCCTAATTCACACTATATAGGCTCCGCCCCCCCCCTTTTCCCCCTTATCTCTAGAGCGGCTTTTTGCCCGCTGACTTTACCTTCCCCCCTTATATATATTCAGAAGGTCCAGGAGTGACCTTCCTAGAGACTACCATTTATGTTTCATTTTCTTAACTATATGACCAACGGGTGGTCAGCTTAGTAGTCGCCTCAACAAGCTATTACTATTATAAAATGGAGGATACACAAACTCAGGTCACCTAGTGTAGCAATTACTATTTCAGTTTAACTTGTTCATTTGTTTTATTGCTTTATGGATCTAATTTGTAACTCATGTGACTGTTATTATAAGTTGTAATGTCTGCAAATCCTCAATAAAAATAAATATTTAAAAAAAAAAAAAAAAGAAAAGTAAATGTTGGAATATATAGTATAAAGCAGATATATATACATTTGGATTCAGACGAATGCAAACAAATACTATATTTGCTGCGTTCTGCATTTGAAAATGAAAAACCACCAACCTATTTAACAAATAAACAAATGCATCTAACAAAGATATTAAAATATTTCATAATTACAGTTACAATATTTTAATAATATTGTGTGTAACCTCTGATTCTGGCTGAGTCACAGTCTATGGGATTGTGTGTAACCTCTGATTCTTGGCACAATGCTGAATGTGTTAACTCACTTGTATTTTCTTTACAGTCTCCAATAAAGACAATTAAAAACATTTTAAAAAAATGCTTTGTGTTGCTATGGGCAGAGAGAGAATTAAAATTTTAAACAACTTTACACTTTACTTCTATTATCAAATTAGCTTTATTCTCTTGGTGTCCTTTGTTGAAGTATCAGTAATCCACTACTGGGAGCTAGCTGAACAGATCAGAGTAGCTAATGACAAGAGGCCTATAAGTGCACCCAACAATCAGCAGCATTGTTGCTCCTAAACTTACCTAGGTATGTTTTTCAACAACCGATACCATGGCAATGAAGTAAATCGGAAAGTTACATGTTCTATCTGAATCATGTTTAATTTTGACTTTACTGTCCCTTATAAGTTTGTTTGTTTGTTTGTTTTTATTGAAAAATATTTGGCATTACAACATATGAAACAATTCTGTATAGCAATGCAGATGATGGAATACAAATCAAACTGACATTTGTGGTAAAGATCTTGCAATTCCAGATAGAACATAAAATGTTTGTTGTCCTTTAGTATGGGTAAAGTTTATATTTGTTGTGCGAATTATCTCGCTTATAGGCTTTGCATAGGACTTAACATTTGCTGTAAGAATATGGAACATAGACAGAGAGGATAAAATAATTTGACAAAGATATGTTGCAAAGTATTAACATATTGATTTACATATAGATCAGAAAGGGGACCAGTGACCCAATGTGTATTGATAATATAGCAGCTTTCTATTTATAGTTTAGGGAGGGGAAAATGGTAGGGCAGCGGCTGTGCAGGACAGTGTAAAGTAATTACATGGGGTTTTATGCTGTTTTACGTGTTTTTAGCAGCGTATCATCTCATGAGTACCAATTTTGCCCGTCCTGTAGAAATGGTATATCGTCCCTTATAAGGTTAATAGCAGACAAACAGATTTTCATTAAAGGGATATACTGTAAAATTGTTTATCTTTGCCCCCTTGGTAATACCAGTGAGACCCCCTCTCCAGAGGGGCATGGACAGAATTATCGACTCCCCTCATTTACCATAAAAGCTTGTAGTAGGACACCACTCCTTCCTCCTCCTAGTTCTGTCTAGCCTGCTAGGTGGACTGGGCTAGGAGTCCCTCTCCGTTTCTACCTTCTGGGCTGCAAGATTTTTTCCCTTTGTGTATATGGCTTACTTATATGCATATTTGAGCTGATGATCCTTCCAGCTGTCTGGCGCCATGGTTTCTGTGATCACGGTCACTGATATGGTGATAGGCGGTGGGAATACCGTTCTTTACGGTTTCCTTGTGGGGGGCCACCATGTTACTGTGACATCATTGGTAAGGAACGTCGCAGGGGCCGGGTCTGAGAGCTGTTATGATCACGCGTGAGCGAATCATTCAAAGCCTTGGCACAGCCTTTAACAGAGAGCATTTCTCCTTCTTTCCCATGAAAGTACCAATGCTTCCTTTCAGTTTTGTGAACTGGCATTGTTGAATCTACATTCCGGTGAGTGCTTTAGTACTCTTTTTTTGGCACACAAATAATTTATAAAGAAAAAGTGGATACATTTGTTTTTAAACTTCTGGGGATCAATATATTTCGTTATGTGTTCAGCATTACATGGAGGATGAGAATGATCAGTCTCAGCTCCAGCCTCAAGCCGTTACAGCCCAGGAGGAATCAGGGGCACCTATAAGGTATAATTTGTTTTCATACTATTTGTATTATATTTGTACATACTATTTATTTATGGCTGGCTATGCTTTTTTCTTAGTGATACAGCACAGCCTATGCCCACCTGTTCCCTTTGTGCTAATCCTTGCTGGCAAGACAAGAAACTTTGTAAAGTGTGTATTGGGCAGATTTATGGTGAAGCTTTTCTGAATCCCCTGAGGGTTCTGTGCATAATTTGATTGTGCCTCTGATGGTGAAGATTTAGAATCTGACCTTCCTATGGTGTTTGACACTGCAAATATTTCTGAGTTTATTAACCCTTTGAGTGCTAACGACGGCTCTGAGCCGTCGTAAATTTTCCCAGTCAGGTGCTGACGACGGCTCAGAGCCGTCGCTAGCACTCACCCACCTTGAGGGCAATCTGGGGGGCTCCCATCGACTCCCACCCTGGTGATCAGGCCTGTATAGTGACAGGCATCGCCTGTGCTTCAGGTTTTGTGCGGTGATATCACGTGCAATGACGTGATGATGTCACTGCGCAACTTTATTGAAAAATTACAATGGACTATATAGGGAAATGGGGGCATGCTGCTTAGAAGCCTGTATCTCAGGCATCTAAGCAGCTACAAACCCCCAAGACCCACCGTTGGAAAGGAAAAGTAATCACCTAACCTTTCCAACCTTATAAGTCTTGGGGATCTGGGGGGAAAAAAAGTAAAAAATATATATATATTAAAACCCCCCTCAAATTCAGCTTAGCACCTAGGTGGGAAATTGCTTAGCACTCAAAGGGTTAAAGGGATTAAGAGTTCCCTGGGCATTGAAGATGAACAGTCTTTGGGACCATCTGGTTGGTTTATTTATTTATAAAATATTTTACCAGGAAGGATACATTGAGATGTCTCTCATTTTCAAGTATGTCCTGGAAGAAACCAGCTTTGTTTAATACAGATTCAACCCTAGATCAGTCCTTTCCTGTTTCTGATAACCTGAAATCTATATATTTGAATGTATTTTCAAAGCCAGATAAACAGTCTGCTGTTCCTGATAAAATATATAAGAATTTTCCATTAGAAAAGAATTTGCATACCCAATTTGTTTCCCCTCCTAAAATTGATAATCCAATCGCTAGACTCTCAAAAAATATGATTTTTCCTTTGGATGATGCAGGATCATTTAAAGATGCCATGGATAAAAAAAATGGAGCAAAATTTATAGAGACTTTATCTTCAACAAGGGGCCTTATTTCATCCTCTGCTTGCTCTTTTTTCTACCCTTAAAGCTACTAAGTTGTCTCATGCTTTGCAAGGAAATGTAGCATTTTTTTCTTTCAGATTTAAAAATGCTTACTTCCTTCTGCTTATCGGCCTCTGCCAATATTTTGGAACTTAATGCTAAATCCATGGCTACTTCAAATCTTGTAAGAAGGGCCCTATGGCTACGACATTGGGAGGCAGACCCAGGTTCCAAGATGAATTTGAGTTTTCTCTTTGAAGGGGATATGTTGTTTGGCAAGCAATTAGAAGCACTGATATCTAAAAGAACAGGAGGTAAGAGTCCTTTTCTCTTGCAAGGTGTATCCAGTCCACGGATTCATCCTTTACTTGTGGGATATTCTCATTCCCTACAGGAAGTGGCAAAGAGAGCACACAGCAAAGCTGTCCATATAGCTCCCCCTCTAGCTCCACCCCCCAGTCATTCTCTTTGCCGGCTCTAAGCACTAGGGTCTCTCTACGGGAGGGTAAAGTGAATGTGGTGTTAGAATTGTAGTTTTTATTATCTTCAATCAAAAGTTTGTTATTTTAAATGGTACCGGTTTGTACTATTTACTCTCTAGCAGAAAAGTGATGAAGATTTCTGCTGAGAGAAAAATGATTTTAGCATGTTGTATCTAAAATCCACTGCTGTTCCCACACAGGACTGAGGAGTACCAGAAAACTTCAGTTGGGGGGAACAGTCTGCAGGGTAATCTGCAATGAGGTATGTTCAGTCATTTATTTCTAGACAAGACTGAGATAATGCTAGAAGAGACTGACAATATCCCCATGAGGGGAGGGTAAGCTATGTTCACAGACTTATTAAGGAATTGAATGCTTACATAACAGGGCTAATTATGCTGGTTGACACTGATTCAGGGCAATCGATTGTTTTTTCAAGGAAAATATCGTTTGTAGACACTTTGAAAGTCCTTTTGGGGTTCTTTCTGGGGTTATTACCCACATGGCTGGTTTTTAGTCACTTAGGAGTGATTTACTAGGCCTCACAACTCCGGAGTAGAGTGGGAGGGGCCTAATTTCGCGCCTTAGATGTGCACTTAGAATTGCAGAGAAGTTCATGCTGCTTCACATAGAGGGTCCTGCTGCTGTTTGAGGGCCTTATAGAAGCTATATTCCCCCAAATCTGATCCCTAAGGGCAGGTAGTGCCACAGCAAGGCTGTGGCAAGGTGCTGTACTATTTTTAACTGGGTGTTGGCTTTAGGCTGCTCCAGTTTGGGCATTAAGGGGTTAATCGTTTTGAAACTTGTGGTGCAATCTTATTAAGGCTTTAGGTACATACTGTGAAATTTTCAGGAAAATTGCTGCATTTTTCACTGTTTTGTAAAATTGTGTGCTTTTTGTCTCTTAAAGGCACAGTAACTTTTTTTTTTTCAAATTGTGTTTTTTATTTGATTAAAGTGATTTCCAAGCCTGCTTGTATATATTACTAGTCTATTAAACATGTCTGACACTAAGGAAAATCCTTGTTCAATGTGTTTAGAAGCCATGGTGGCACCCCCTCTCAGAATGTGTCCCACTTGTACTGATATGTCTATACACTTTAAAGAACATATTGTTGCACTTAAAAATGTGGCCCAAGATGATTCTCAGACTGAAGGTAACGAGGGTAGCCCGTCTGCCTCTCCCCAAGTGTCACAACCAGTTACGCCCGCGCAAGCGACGCCTAGTACCTCTAGTGCGTCTAACCCTTTTACATTACAAGACTTGGCGGCAGTCATGGATAATTCTCTTACAGCCTTCTTATCTAATCTGCCTGTGTTACCCGCAAAGCGTGATAGCTCAGTTTTAAGAACAGATTATGAGCATTCTGACGCTTTGGTAGCCGTATCCGATATACCCTCACAATGCTCTGAAGTGGGAGCGAGGGATTTGATGTCTGAGGGAGAAGTCTCTGATTCAGGAAGGGTTCCTCCTCAGACAGATTCAGATACATTGGCTTTTAAATTTAAACTAGAACACCTCCGCGTTTTGCTTAGGGAGGTATTAGCTACTCTGGATGACTGCGACCCTTTGGTGATCCCAGAGAAATTGTGTAAAATGGACAAGTATCTAGAGGTCCCTGTTTACACGGATACGTTTCTGGTCCCTAAGAGGATTGCGGATATCATTACTAGGGAGTGGGATAGACCAGGTGTTCCCTTTGCTCCCCCTCCTGTTTTTAAGAAAATGTTCCCCATACCTGACCCTGTGCGGGACTCGTGGCAGACGGTCCCTAAGGTGGAGGGGGCTATTTCTCTTGTAAGGTGTATCCAGTCCACGGATCATCCATTACTTGTGGGATATTCTCCTTTCCAACAGGAAGCTGCAAGAGGATCACCCACAGCAGAGCTGTCTATATAGCTCCTCCCCTAACTGCCACTACCAGTCATTCTCTTGCAGCTCTCGACAAGATAGGAAGTAGCTAGAGAGATGTGGTGAATTTATGTAGTTTATCTTCAATCAAAAGTTTATTATTTTCAAATGGTACCGGAGTTGTACTGTTTTAGCCTCAGGCAGAAAGTTGAAGAAGAGTCTGCCTGTGGTTTTTGATGATGTTAGAAGGTTGTAACTAAGATCCATTGCTGTTCTCACACATAACTGAAGAGATGAGGTAACTGTGTACAGGGTCTCCTGCTATGAGGTATGTGCAGTTTAAATTTTTCTAGAGAAATGAATATGCTAGAAAATGCTGTTAATACCGGATTTATTTAAGGTAAGCCTGATTACAGTGATTTAATAACGACTAGTATCATGCTTGCTGTAAAAGGTAATATTCTTATTACTTTCTCACATTACTGAAAATAAGATAACGTTTGCTGGAAGTGTTTAAACGTTTTTTTCTACATATTGGTAATAAAACTTTTTTGGGCGGTCACTGCTGCTGCGGCCTTCTGGTTTGAGTCTCTGGAAGAGGCCTTACAGGTAGAAACTCCATTGGATGATATACTTGACAAGCTTAAAGCGCTTAAGCTAGCCAATTCATTTGTTTCTGACGCCGTTGTTCATTTAACTAAACTAACGGCTAAGAACTCAGGTTTTGCTATGCAGGTGCGTAGGACGCTATGGCTTAAATCCTGGTCAGCTGACGTTACTTCAAAGTCTAAGCTTCTCAACATTCCCTTCAAGGGGCAGACCCTATTCGGGCCTGGACTTAAGGAGATCATTTCTGATATTACTGGAGGAAAAGGTCATGCCCTTCCTCAGGATAGGTCTAATAAATTAAGGACCAAACAAACTAATTTTCGTGCCTTTCGAAACTTTAAGACGAGCACGGCATCAACTCCCTCTAATGCAAAACAAGAGGGAAATTTTGCCCAGTCCAAGCCGGTCTGGAGACCTAACCAGGCCTGGAACAAAGGTTAGCAGGCCAAGAAGCCTGCTGCTGCCTCTAAGACAGCATGAAAGATCAGCCCCCGACCTGGTAACGGATCTAGTAGGGGGCAGACTTTCTCTCTTCGCCCAGGCTTGGGCAAGAGATGTCCAGGATCCCTGGGCGTTGGAAATTGTGTCCCAGGGATATCTTCTGGACTTCAAAGCTTCTTCCCCAAAAGGAAGATTTCACCTCTCACAATTATCTGCAGACCAGATAAAGAGAGAGGCATTCTTAAATTGTGTTCAAGACCTCCTAGTTATGGGAGTGATCCACCTAGTTCCAAAGGAGGAACAGGGGCAAGGCGTCTATTCAAATCTCTTTGTGGTTCCCAAGAAAGAGGGAACCTTCAGACCAATCTTAGATCTCAAGATCCTAAACAATTTTCTCAGGGTCCCATCTTTCAAGATGGAGACTATTCGAACCATCCTACCTATGATCCAGGAGGGTCAATACATGACTACCGTGGACTTAAAGGATGCTTATCTTCACATTCCGATACACAAAGATCATCGGTTTCTCAGGTTCATCTTCCTAGACAGGCATTACCAGTTTGTGGCTCTTCCCTTTGGGTTAGCTACTGCACCAAGAATCTTTTACAAAGATTCTGGGGTCACTTCTGGCGGTCCTAAGGCCGCGGGGCATAGCAGTAGCCCCTTACTTAGACGACATTCTGATACAGGCGTCGAAGTTCCAAATTGCCAAGTCCCATACGGACTTTGTTCTGGCATTCCTGAGGTCTCATGGGTGGAAAGTGAACAAAGAAAAGAGTTCTCTATCCCCTCTCAGAAGAGTTTCCTTCCTGGGAACTCTGATAGAGTCTGTAGAAATGAGGATTTACCTGACAGAGGACAGGTTGTCAAAACTTCTAAATTCCTGCCGTGTTCTTTATTATACTTCTCGCCCTTTGGTGGCTCAGTGTATGGAAGTAATCGGCTTAATGGCAGCGGCAATGCACATAGTTCCGTTTGCCCGCCTATATCTCAGACCGCTGCAACTCTGCATGCTCAGTCAGTGGAATGGGGATTACACAGATTTGTCCCCTCTACTAAATCTGGATCAAGAGACCAGGGATTCTCTTCTCTGGTGGCTATCTCGGGTCCATCTGTCCAAAGGTATGACCTTCCGCAGGCCATATTGGACAATAGTAACAACAGATGCCAGCCTTCTGGGCTGGGTGCAGTCTGGAACTCTCTGAAGGCTCAGGGGTTGTGGACTCAGGAGGAGGTACACCTTCCAATAAACATTCTGGAACTAAGAGCGATATTAAATGCTCTTCAGGCTTGGCCTCAGCTAGCGGCAGTGAGGTTCATCAGATTTCAGTCGGACAACATCATGACTGTAGCTTACTTCAACCATCAAGGGGGAACAAGGAGTTCCCTAGCGATGTTGGAGGTTTCAAAGATAATTCAATGGGCAGAGATTCACTCTTGCCATCTATCAGCTATCCCTATCCCAGGAGTAGTGAACTGGGAGGCAGATTTTCTAAGTCGTCAGACTTTTCATCCGGGGGAGTGGGAGCTCCATCCGGAGGTGTTTGCACAGTTGATTCAACGTTGGGGCAAACCAGAACTGGATCTCATGGCGTCTCGCCAGAACGCCAAGCCTCCTTGTTATGGATCCAGGTCCAGGGATCCCAAGGCAGCGCTGATAGATGCTCTAGCAGCGCCTTGGTCCTTCAACCTGGCTTTTGTGTTTCTACTGTTTCCTCTGCTCCCTCGTCTGATTGCCAAGATCAAACAGGAGAGAGCATTAGTAATTTTGATAGCACCTGTGTGGCCATGCAGGACTTGGTATGCAGATCTGGTGGACATGTCATCCTTTCCACCATGGACTCTGCCTCTGAGACAGGACCTTCTACTTCAGGGTCCTTTCAACCATCCAAATCTAATTTCTCTGCGGCTAACTGCTTGGAGATTGAACGCTTGATTTTATCAAAGCGTGGTTTCTCCGAGTCGGTCATTGATACCTTAATACAGGCGCGAAAGCCTGTCACCAGGAAAATCTATCATAAGATATGGTGTAAATATCTTCATTGGTGTGAATCCAAGGGTTACTCATGGAGTAAGGTCAGGATTCCTAGGATATTCTCTTTTCTCCAAGAAGGATTGGAGAAGGGTTTGTCAGCTAGTTCCTTAAAAGGACAGATTTCTGCTCTGTCTATTCTTTTGCACAAACGTCTGTCTGAGGTTCCAGACGTGCAGGCGTTTTGTCAGGCTTTAGTCAGAATCAAGCCTGTGTTTAAACCTGTTGCTCCACCTTGGAGTTTAAATTTAGTTCTTAAGGTTCTTCAAGGGGTTCCATTTGAACCTTTGCATTGCATAGATATTAAGCTTTTATCCTGGAAGGTTCTGTTTTTAGTAGCTATCTCCTCGGCTCGAAGAGTTTCGGAGTTATCTGCTTTACAATGCGATTCCCCTTATCTCATTTTTCATGCAGATAAGGTAGTGTTACGTACCAAACCTGTTTTTTTACCTAAGGTGGTATCTAATAAAAATATCAATCAGGAGATTGTTGTACCGACACTGTGTCCTAATCCTTCTTCAAAGAAGGAACGTCTTTTACACAATCTTGACGTGGTTCGTGCTTTAAAGTTTTATTTACAAGCTACTAAAGATTTTCGTCAAACATCTGCATTGTTTGTTGTCTACTCTGGACAGAGGAGAGGCCAAAAGGCTTCGGCAACCTCTCTTTCTTTTGGCTAAGAAGTATAATACGCTTAGCTTATGAGTCTGCTGGCCATCAGCCTCCTGAAAGGATTACAGCTCGTTCTACTAGAGCGGTAGCTTCCACATGGGTTTTTAAAATTTTATACTTTTGCTTCTTCGGAGGCTATTTTTGGGAGAAAGGTCTTGCAGGCTGTGGTGCTTACCATTTAAGCGCCTGCCTTGTCCCTCCCTTCATCCGTGTCCTATAGCTTTGGTATTGGTATCCCACAAGTAATGGATGATCCGTGGACTGGATACATCTTACAAGAGAAAACATAATTTATGCTTACCTGATAAATTTATTTCTCTTGTGGTGTATCCAGTCCACGGCCCGCCCTGTCATTTTAAGGCAGGTGTTTTTTATTTTTAAACTACAGTCACCACTGCACCCTATAGTTTCTCCTTTCTCTTGCTTGTCTTCGGTCGAATGACTGGTAGTGGCAGTTAGGGGAGGAGCTATATAGACAGCTCTGCTGTGGGTGATCCTCTTGCAGCTTCCTGTTGGGAAGGAGAATATCCCACAAGTAATGGATGATCCGTGGACTGGATACACCACAAGAGAACTAAATTTATCAGGTAAGCATAAATTATGTTTTCTACACTTGCTAAACGCACAACCATACCAATTGAAGACAGTTGTGCTTTTAAAGACCCTATGGATAAGAAGTTAGAGGGTTTACTTAAGACAATTTTTGTTCAACAAGGTTTTCTTCTCCAACCTATTGCCTTCATTATTCCTGTAACTACTGCAGCTGCTTTCTGGTTTGAGGCGCTGGAAGACTCGCTCCAGACGGAGACCTCATATGAGGAAATTATGGATAGAATTAAGGCTCTAAAGCTAGCTAATTCTTTTATCACCGACGCCGCTTTCCAAATAGCTAAGTTAGCGACGAAAAATTCAGGTTTCGCCATTTTGGCGCGCAGGGCGCTATGGCTAAAGTCCTGGTCGGCCGATGTGTCGTCTAAATCCAAGCTTTTGAACATTCCTTTCAAAGGGAAGACCCTCTTCGGGCCTGAATTGAAAGAAATTATTTCAGATATCACCGGGGGAAAAGGCCATGCTCTCCCTTAGGACAAGCCCTTTAAGACAAAGAACAAAGCTAATTTTCGTTCCTTTCGCAATTTCAGGAACGGCCCCGCTTCATCCTCTCCGGCTGCAAAGCAAGAGGGTAACTCTTCACAGCCCAAGGCAACCTGGAAACCTTACAAGGGCTAGAATAAGTGTAAACAGGCCAAAAAGCCTGCAGCTGCCACCAAGACGGCATGAAGGGGTAGCCCCCGATCCGGGACCGGATCTAGTAGGGGGCAGACTCTCTCTTCGCTCAGGCCTGGGCAAGAGATGTACACGATCCTTGGGCATTAGAGATTGTAGCCCAGGGATACCTTCTAGAATTCAAGGACTCTCCTCCAAGGGGAAGGTTCCACATTTCTCGTCTGTCTACAGATCAGACAAAGAAAGAGGCGTTTTTACGCTGTGTAGAAGATCTACTTACAATGGGAGTGATCCACCCAGTTCCAATTGCAGAACAAGGACTGGGGTTTTACTCAAACCTGTTTGTGGTTCCCAAAAAAGAAGGAAATTTTCCGACCAATCCTGGATCTCAAAATTCTAAACAAATTCCTCAGAGTCCCATCATTCAAGATGGAGACCATTCGGACAATCTTACCAATGATCCAGGAGGGTCACCGTGGATTTAAAGGATGCGTATATCTGCACATTCCTATCCACAAAGATCATCACCAGTTTCTCAGGTTCGCCTTTCTGAACAAGCATTATCAGTTTGTGGCTCTTCCTTTCGGGTTGGCCACTGCTCCCAAAATTTTCACAAAGGTGCTAGGGTCCCTCCTGGCGGTTCTAAGACCGCGGGGCATAGCAGTGGCGCCTTACTTAGACGACATCTTAATTCAGGCGTCGACTTTCCAAAGAACCAAGTCTCACACGAAGATCGTATTGGCCTTTCTGAGGTCTCACGGGTGGAAAGTGAACGTAAAAAAGAGTTCTCTCTCCCCCCTCACAAGAGTTCCATTCCTAGGAACCCTGATAGACTCGGTAGAAATGAAAATATTTCTGACGGTGGTCAGAAAGTTAAAACTGTTAACTACTTGCCGAGCTCTTCATTCCATTCCTCGGCCATCTGTAGCTCAGTGCATGGAGACAATAGGACTAATGGTAGCGGCAATGGACATAGTCCCTTTTGCTCGGATACACCTCAGACCACTGCAACTATGCATGCTCAAACAGTGGAATGGGGATTATGCAGATTTGTCTCCTCAAATTCAGTTGGACCAGGAGACCAGAGATTCTCTTCTCTGGTGGTTGTCTCCGGATCACCTGTCTCAGGGAATATGTTTCCGCAGACCAGAGTGGATCATTGTAATGACCGACGCCAGTCTGTTAGGCTGGGGTGCGGTCTGGGACTCCCTGAAAGCTCAGGGCTTATGGTCTCGGGAAGAAACTCTTCTCCCGATAAACATTCTGGAACTGAGGGCGATATTCAACGCTCTTCAGGCATGGCCTCAACTAGCTGCAGCCAAATTCAATAGATTTCAGTCGGACAACATCACGACTGTAGCTTACGTCAATTGTCAGGGGGGCACAAAGAGTTCCCTAGCGATGACGGAAGTAACCAAAATAATTAGGTGGGCGGAGGATCGCTCCTGCCATCTCTCAGCAATTCACATCCCAGGAGTAGACAACTGGGAAGCGGATTTTCTAAGTTGTCAGACTTTTCACCCGGGGGAGTGGGAACTCCACCCAGAGACATTTGCCCAGAGTTGGATCTGATGGCGTCCCATCAGAACACCAAACTTCTTCTCTACGGGTCCAGGTCCCGGGATCCCAAGGCGGTATTGATAGATGCTCTAGCAGCGCCTTGGTCCTTCAATCTGGCTTATGTTTTTCCACCGTTTCCTCCCCTCCCGCGTCTGGTTGCCAGAATCAAGCAGGAGAAGGCTTCAGTGATTATGATAGCGCCTGCGTGGCCACGCACGACTTGGTATGCAGACCTAGTGGACATGTCATCTCTCCCACCATGGACATTGCCAATGAGGCAGGATCTTCTGATACAGGGTCCGTTCAAGCATCCAAATTTAGTTTCTCTACGTCTGACTGCTTGGAGATTGAACGCTTAATTCTATCATAGCGTGGGTTCTCTGAGTCAGTTATAGATACTCTGATTCAGGCTAGAAAGCCTGTCACCAGGAAAATCTACCACAAGATATGGCGGAAATATCTTTGTTGGTGTGAATCCAAGGGTTACTCATGGAGTAAGATTAGGATTCCCAGGATATTGTCTTTTCTCCAAGAAGGACTGGAGAAAGGATTGTCGGCTAGTTCCTTAAAAGGACAAATATCTGCTTTGTCTATCCTGTTACACAAACGTCTGGCAGAGGTACCAGACGTTCAAGCGTTTGCTCAGGCTTTAGTCAGAATCAAGCCTGTCTATAAACCTGTGGCTCCGCCATGGAGTTTGAATCTAGTTCTTTCAGTTCTTCAAGGGGTTCCGTTTGAACCTTTACATTCCATAGACATTAAGTTGTTATCTTGGAAAGTTTTGTTTTTGATAGCTATCTCTTCTGCTAGAAGAGTTTCAGAATTATCTGCCTTAAAGTGTGATTCACCTTACTTGGTGTTCCACGCAGATAAGGTAGTTTTGCGTACCAAGCCTGGTTTTCTTCCTAAAGTTGTTTCTAACAAGAATATTAACCAGGAAATAGTTGTTCCTTCTCTGTGTCCTAATCCTCCTTCGAAGAAGGAACGTCTATTACACAATCTTGATGTAGTTCGTGCTTTAAAGTTCTATTTACAAGCAACTAAGGATTTCGGACAAACATCTTCCTTGTTTGTTATCTCTTCTGGTAAGAGGAGAGGTCAGAAAGCGACTGCTACCTCTCTTTCCTTTTGGCTGAAATGCATCATCCGTTTGGCCTATGAGACTGCTGGCCAGCAGCCTCCTCAAAGAATTACTGCTCATTCTACGAGAGCAGTGGCTTCCACATGGGCTTTCAAAAATGTGGCTTCTGTTGAACAGATTTGTAAGGCAGCGACTTGGTCTTCACTGCATACTTTTGAAAATTTTTACAAATTCGATACTTTTGCTTCTTCGGAGGCTATTTTTGGGAGAAAGGTTTTGCAAGCAGTGGTGCCTTCCGTTTAAGGTACCTGTCTTGTTCCCTCCCTTCATCAGTGTCCTAAAGCTTTGGTATTGGTATCCCACAAGTAAAGGATGAATCCGTGGATTGGATACACCTTGCAAGAGAAAACAGAATTTATGCTTACCTGATAAATGACTTTCTCTTACGGTGTATCCAGTCCACGGCCCGCCCTGGCATTTAAGTCAGGTAATTTTTTTTTGTTTAAACTACAGTCACCACTGCACCTTATGGTTTCTCCTTTTTCTTCCTAACCTTTGGTCGAATGACTGGGGGGTGGAGCTAGAGGGGGAGCTATATGGACAGCTTTGCTGTGTGCTCTCTTTGCCACTTCCTGTAGGGAATGAGAATATCCCACAAGTAAAGGATGAATCCGTGGACTGGATACACCGCAAGAGAAAGTAATTTATCAGGTAAGCATAAATTCTGTTTTCTTCCAGAAACCGTAGAGATTTTTCTTTTGCCCACAGACAACGTGGTCAGTATCAAAATTTTAAAAGTACCTCTCAAAGAGATGTTTTCATCCTCAAGAGGGAAGATCTAACTTTCAGTTAAGAGGCAGGGGACGTGGTAAGTCCCTTACTTCCTTTCAGTCTAGAAAACAATGACGGTGGGTCATCCCAGACCTGGCCACTAGGAGAAAGGCTACACAATTTCAGAGATGTCTTTGTATCCACTATACCACTGGGTTTTGGAAATTCTTCTATCAGGGTATCATTTTTAGTTTTAAAAGAAACCAGGTACCAATTCAATCTCAAGACAAAGGGTTTTATTCACTTCTCTTTCTGGTACAAAAAGTACTGTTACTGGAGGCCTGTTCTGGATCTTCGTGTTCTCAATACTTTTCTAAAAGTTTAAAGCTTCAAGATGGAGTCTGTTCTTTCAGTAATCAATCTCATCCCTCCAAGAACCTATTTGCATAGACCTCAAGGATGCATACTTCCACATTCCCGTTGCAGAAGTGCACAGAAAGCTCATTTGTTTCACGGTCAGAGACCGCCATTTTCAATTTTCAGCTCTTCCCTTCGGAATCCCTACTGCTCCAAGGGTCTTTACAAAGGTTTTTGTGCCTCTCATAGCAGAACTACGCATGAGAGGATTATTTGTCATCCATTATCTAGACAATATTCTTCTAGCAAATTCACCTCAACAGGCCTATGCTTACAGAGCCATCCTACTGAAGTTTCTTTAAGATCTGCTGGAACATAAATTTCCAGAAGAGCCAGCTTCAACCCTGTCAGGAACTAGTGTTTCTAAGAGCACAGTTCAACACTCAAAAGGAGATTGTTTCTCTTCCAGATGCTCACATCAAATTTCTTCTGAAATATTTTCAGCTCTTTCGTCATGTCAAATATCTCACAGCTCGTCAGTGGATGAAACTTCTGGAGCATATGTCCTCAGTAATTCACATAGTGAGATGGGCAAGGTGGAGAATGCGCCCATTTCAGATACACTTTCTATAAAGATTCGAAAGAGGCAAAGGCCTATCCCAGCATAACAGAATACCTGCAATTCTGAATATATCCCTCCTTTGGTGGTTAAAGATCAAGAACCTATCAAAGGGACTGCCTCTTCAAGAGCCAGACTGGATTCTTGTACAGACGGAGGCCAGCAGGACCGGATGGGGAGAACATTGCCGAGGCAAATTCGCTAAGGAACATGGAAGAAGCAATTGCAGTCTCTTCCAATAAACATCCTGGAGATCAGGGCAGTCTTCAGGCTCCTCGTGCCTTTCAGCAACTACTAATAGGAAAGGCGGTGAAAATCCTCACAGACAACAGGACAGCTGCAATATACCTACAATTTCAAGGAGGAACAAGGAGATTAGGTGCCTTAAGGGAGGTGTCTCCAATCTTCAAGTGGGCTCAACACCACATTCAGTTCCTCTCTGCGGTCCATGTTCCAGGATCAGAGAATATTCAGGCAGATTACTTGAGCAGAAGTCAAATTCTTCCAACAGAATGGCAAGTAAACAGGTGGCTGTTTCAGAGGATTGTCGGTTTCTGGGGACATCCGGAAATAGATCTCATGGCCTCTGCCTTGAATCGTCAAGTTCCAAGGTTTTTCAGTCTTTACTCAACACCTCTTTCCATGGAAGTAGATGCCTTTCTTTACAAATTGTCGTACCATCTCATATATGTGTTTCCTCCAATTTCTCTCATTCCGAGACTTTTGAAGAGGATTTCTCCAACATAGGTGTGTCCGGTCCACGGCGTCATCCTTACTTGTGGGATATTCTCTTCCCCAACAGGAAATGGCAAAGAGCCCAGCAAAGCTGGTCACATGATCCCTCCTAGGCTCCGCCTACCCCAGTCATTCTCTTTGCCGTTGTACAGGCAACATCTCCACGGAGATGGCTTAGAGTTTTTTAGTGTTTAACTGTAGTTTTTATTATTCAATCAAGAGTTTGTTATTTTGAAATAGTGCTGGTATGTACTATTTACTCTGAAACAGAAAAGAGATGAAGATTTCTGTTTGTAAGAGGAAAATGATTTTAGCAACCGTTACTAAAATCCATGGCTGTTCCACACAGGACTGTTGAGAGGAATTAACTTCAGTTGGGGGAACAGTGAGCAGTCTTTTGCTGCTTGAGGTATGACACATTCTAACAAGACGATGTAATGCTGGAAGCTGTCATTTTCCCTATGGGATCCGGTAAGCCATTTTTATTACAGAGTAAATAAGGGCTTCACAAGGGCTTGTTAAGACTGTAGACATTTTCTGGGCTAAATCGATTCATATATAACATATTTAGCCTTGAGGAATCATTTAATATGGGTATTTTTGTAAAATAATATCGGCAGGCACTGTTTTAGACACCTTATTCTCTAGGGGCTTTCCCTAATCATAGGCAGAGCCTCATTTTCGCGCCGGTATTGCGCACTTGTTTTTGAGAAGCATGACATGCAGCTCTGATACATAGAAAATACTTTCTGAAGGCGTCATTTGGTATCGTATTCCCCTTTGGGCTTGGTTGGGTCTCAGCAAAGCAGATACCAGGGACTGTAAAGGGGTTAAAGATAAAAACGGCTCCGGTTCCGTTATTTTAAGGGTTAAAGCTTCCAAATTTGGTGTGCAATACTTTTACGGCTTTAAGAAAGGCCAAGTTCATACGGTTTCAATCAGACAACATGACGACTGTTGCGTACATCAACCATCAGGGGGGAACAAGGAGTTCCCTGGCGATGGAAGAAGTGACCAAAATCATTCAATGGGCGGAGACTCACTCCTGCCACCTGTCTGCAATCCACATCCCAGGAGTGGAAAATTGGGAAGCGGATTTTCTGAGTCGTCAGACATTACATCCGGGGGAGTGGGAACTCCATCCGGAAATCTTTGCCCAAATTACTCAACTGTGGGGCATTCCAGACATGGATCTGATGGCCTCTCGTCAGAACTTCAAGGTTCCTTGCTACGGGTCCAGATCCAGGGATCCCAAGGCGACTCTAGTAGATGCACTAGTAGCACCTTGGACCTTCAAACTAGCTTATGTATTCCCGCCGTTTCCTCTCATCCCCAGGCTGGTAGCCAGGATCAATCAGGAGAGGGCGTTGGTGATCTTGATAGCTCCTGCGTGGCCACGCAGGACTTGGTATGCAGATCTGGTGAATATGTCATCGGCTCCACCATGGAAGCTACCTTTGAGACGAGACCTTCTTGTTCAAGGTCCGTTCGAACATCCGAATCTGGTCTCACTCCAGCTGACTGCTTGGAGATTGAACGCTTGATCTTATCAAAACGAGGGTTCTCAGATTCTGTTATTGATACTCTTGTTCAGGCCAGAAAGCCTGTAACTAGAAAAAATTACCACAAAATATGGAAAAAATATATCTGTTGGTGTGAATCTAAAGGATTCCCTTGGGACAAGGTAAAGATTCCTAAGATTCTATCCTTTTTTCAAGAAGGATTGGAGAAAGGATTATCTGCAAGTTCCTTGAAGGGACAGATTTCTGCCTTGTCTGTGTTACTTCACAAAAAGCTGGCAGCTGTGCCAGATGTTCAAGCCTTTGTTCAGGCTCTGGTTAGAATCAAGCCTGTTTACAAACCTTTGACTCCTCCTTGGAGTCTCAACTTAGTTCTTTCAGTTCTTCAGGGGGTTCCGTTTGAACCCTTACATTCCGTTGATATTAAGTTATTATCTTGGAAAGTTTTGTTTTTGGTTGCAATTTCTTCTGCTAGAAGAGTTTCAGAATTATCTGCTCTGCAGTGTTCTCCTCCTTATCTGGTGTTCCATGCAGATAATGTGGTTTTACGTACTAAACCTGGTTTTCTTCCAAAAGTTGTTTCTAACAAAAACATTAACCAGGAGATAGTCGTGCCTTCTTTGTGTCCGAAACCAGTTTCGAAGAAGGAACGTTTGTTGCACAATTTGGATGTTGTTCGCGCTCTAAAATTCTATTTAGATGCTACAAAGGATTTTAGACAAACATCTTCCTTGTTTGTTGTTTATTCTGGTAAAAGGAGAGGTCAAAAAGCAACTTCTACCTCTCTCTCTTTTTGGATTAAAAGCATCATCAGATTGGCTTATGTGACTGCCGGACGGCAGCCTCCTGAAAGAATCACAGCTCATTCCACTAGGGCTGTGGCTTCCACATGGGCCTTCAAGAACGAGGCTTCTGTTGATCAGATATGTAGGGCAGCGACTTGGTCTTCACTGCACACTTTTACCAAATTTTACAAGTTTGATACTTTTGCTTCTTCTGAGGCTATTTTTGGGAGAAAGGTTTTGCAAGCCGTGGTGCCTTCCATTTAGGTGACCTGATTTGCTCCCTCCCTTCATCCGTGTCCTAAAGCTTTGGTATTGGTTCCCACAAGTAAGGATGACGCCGTGGACCGGACACACCTATGTTGGAGAAAACAGAATTTATGTTTACCTGATAAATTACTTTCTCCAACGGTGTGTCCGGTCCACGGCCCGCCCTGGTTTTTTAATCAGGTCTGATAATTTATTTTCTTTAACTACAGTCACCACGGTATCATATGGTTTCTCCTATGCAAATATTCCTCCTTAACGTCGGTCGAATGACTGGGGTAGGCGGAGCCTAGGAGGGATCATGTGACCAGCTTTGCTGGGCTCTTTGCCATTTCCTGTTGGGGAAGAGAATATCCCACAAGTAAGGATGACGCCGTGGACCGGACACACCGTTGGAGAAAGTAATTTATCAGGTAAACATAAATTCTGTTTCTTCTGGAGTCAGCAACTTTCATTGTCATCCTTCCCTTCTGGCCTCGCAGACCTTTGTTTCCTCTGGTACATAAACAGGCGATTCAACCTCCATGGCATCTTCCAGTCTCCTTGGGACATGCTGAACCAGGGACCAGTAATTCATCCATATCCACAACAGTTGAAGTTAGTGGCCTGGTTGCTGAGATCTCCAGACTACAACAAATGAATGTTTCAGCGCCCGTGATTCAGACACTTCTACAAGCCCGAAAAGGGAACTACTTCTAAGGCATACTATCGCATATGGGACATTTTCTTATCATGGATGATTACACACCATATTTCCACTTCAACTATAAAGGTATTTCATCTACTTAATTTTCTGCACAATGGTTTTCTTCTGGGTCTTAGTGCTAGAACCCTTAAAGTTATCTGGGTTAAGGTGGGCTCAGGATCCGTTAATCCAATTTTTTCAAGCTTTGGCTCATATCCGTCCATCTGTTTAAACACAAATTCCATACTGGGACCTGCCTTTGGTTTTGGACTCCCTTCTGGAAGCTCCATTTGAACCTTTACGTGATGTTTTTTTTTATGGTCTCTCTCCTTTAAAACCATTTTTCTGGTGACTGTTACATCAGCTCGGTGAGTGTCAGAACGCCAAGCTCTGTCAGTAAAAGAAACACACATTGTTTTTCATCAGGACAAGGTGGTTCTTCGTACTATTCCTGAATTCCTTCCTTCCGATTTTCATAAACGCCAAGATATTTTCTTTCATGTAATTAGCAAGAGTCCATGAGCTAGTGACGTATTGGATATACATTCCTACTAGGTGGGGCAAAGTTTCCCAAACCTCAAAATGCCTACAAATACACCCCTCACCACACCCACAAATCAGTTTTACAAACTTTGCCTCCTATGGAGGTGGTGAAGTAAGTTTGTGCTAGATTCTACGTTGATATGCGCTCCGCAGCAGGTTGGAGCCCGGTTTTCCTCTCAGCGTTCAGTGAATGTCAGAGGGATGTGAGGAGAGTATTGCCTGTTTGATTTCAATGATCTCCTTCTACGGGGTCTATTTCATAGGTTCTCTGTTATCGGTCGTAGAGATTCATCTCTTACCTCCCTTTTCAGATCGACGATATACTCTTATATATATACCATTTCCTCTGCTGATTTTCGTTTCAGTACTGGTTTGGCTTTCTACAAACATGTAGATGAGTGTCCTGGGGTAAGTAAGTCTTATTTTCTGTGACACTCTAAGCTATGGTTGGGCACTTTTTTAATAAAGTTCTAAATATATGTATTCAAACATTTATTTGCCTTGACTCAGGATGTTCAACATTCCTTATTTTCAGACAGTCAGTTTCATATTTGGGATAATGCATTTGAATCAATCATTTTTCTTACCTTAAAAATTTGACTTTTTTTCCCTGTGGGCTGTTAGGCTCGCGGGGGCTGAAAATGCTTCATTTTATTGCGTCTTTTTTGGCGCAGACTTTTTTGGCGCAAAAAATCTTTTCTGTTTCCGGCGTCATACTTGTCGCCGGAAGTTGCGTCATTTTTGACGTTCTTTTGCGCCAAAAATGTCGGCGTTCCGGACGTGGCGTCAATTTTGGCGCCAAAAGCATTTAGGCGCCAAATAATGTGGGCGTCTTATTTGGCGCTAAAAAAATATGGGCGTCGCTTTTGTCTCCACATTATTTAAGTCTCATTTTTCTTTGCTTCTGGTTGCTAGAAGCTTGTTCCTTGGCATTTTTTTCCCATTCCTGAAACTGTCATTTAAGGAATTTGATCAATTTTGCTTTATATGTTGTTTTTTCTCTTACATATTGCAAGATGTCTCACGTTGCATCTGAGTCAGAAGATACTTCAGGAAAATCGCTGTCTGGTGCTGGAACTACCAAAGCTAAGTGTATCTGCTGTAAACTTTTGGTAGTTGTTCCTCTAGCTGTTGTTTGTATTAATTGTCATGACAAACTTGTTAATGCAGATAATATTTCCTTTAGTAATGTACCATTACCTGTTGCAGTTCCATCAACATCTAATGTTCAGAGTGTTCCTGATAACATAAGAGATTTTGTTTCTGAATCCATCAAGAAGGCTATGTCTGTTATTCCTCCTTGAAGTAAACATAAAAAATCTTTTAAAAGTTCTCGTTATACTGATGAATTTTTAAATGAACATCATCATTCTGATTCTAATGACTCTTCTGGTTCAGAGGATTCTATCTCAGAGGTTGATGCTGATAAATCTTCATATTTATTTAAAATGGAATTTATTCGTTCTTTACTTAAAGAAGTACTAATTGCTTTAGAAATTGAGGAGTCTGGTCCTCTTGATACTAAATCTAAACGTTTAGATAAGGTCTTTAAATCTCCTGTGGTTATTCCAGAAGTTTTTCCTGTTCCTGGTGCTATTTCTGAAGTAATTTCCAGAGAATGGAATAATTTGGGTAATTCATTTACTCCTTCTAAACGTTTTAAGCAATTATATCCTGTGCCGTCTGACAGATTAGAATTTTGGGACAAAATCCCTAAAGTTGATGGGGCTATTTCTACCCTTGCTAAACGTACTACTATTCCTACGTCAGATGGTACTTCGTTTAAGGATCCTTTAGATAGGAAAATTGAATCCTTTCTAAGAAAAGCTTATCTGTGTTCAGGTAATCTTCTTAGACCTGCTATATCATTGGCTGATGTTGCTGCAGCTTCAACTTTTTTGTTGGAAACTTTAGCGCAACAAGTAACAGATCATGATTCTCATAATATTATTATTCTTCTTCAACATGCTAATAATTTTATCTGTGATGCCATTTTTGATATTATCAGAGTTGATGTCAGGTTTATGTCTCTAGCTATTTTAGCTAGAAGAGCTTTATGGCTTAGAACTTGGAATGCTGATATGTCTTCTAAATCGACTCTACTTTCCATTTCTTTCCAGGGTAACAAATTATTTGGTTCTCAGTTGGATTCTATTATCTCAACTGTTACTGGTGGGAAAGGAACTTTTTTACCACAGGATAAAAAATCTAAGGGTTAAAACAGGGCTAATAATCGTTTTCGTTCCTTTCGTTTCAACAAAGAACAAAAGCCTGATCCTTCATCCTCAGGAGCAGTTTCAGTTTGGAAACCATCTCCAGTCTGGAATAAATCCAAGCCTTCTAGAAAAGCAAAGCCAGCTTCTAAGTCCACATGAAGGTGCGGCCCTCATTCCAGCTCAGCTGGTAGGGGGCAGGTCAATTCTGTTCACAATCTTTGGATTCAGAACATTGTTTCAGAAGGGTACAGAATTGGTTTCAAGATAAGACCTCCTGCAAAGAGATTTTTTCTTTCACGTGTCCCAGTAAATCCAGTGAAAGCTCAAGCATTTCTGAAATGTGTTTCAGATCTAGAGTTGGCTGGAGTAATTATGCCAGTTCCAGTTCTGGAACAGGGGCTGGGGTTTTATTCGAATCTCTTCATTGTACCAAAGAAGGAGAATTCCTTCAGACCAGTTCTGGATCTAAAAATATTGAATCGTTATGTAAGGATACCAACGTTCAAAATGGTAACTGTTAGGACTATCTTGCCTTTTGTTCAGCAAGGGCATTATATGTCCACAATAGATTTACAGGATACATATCTGCATATTCCGATTCATCCAGATCATTATCAGTTCCTGAGATTCTCTTTTCTGGACAAGCATTACCAGTTTGTGGCTCTGCCGTTTGGCCTAGCTACAGCTCCAAGAATTTTTACAAAGGTTCTCGGTGCCCTTCTGTCTGTAATCAGGGAACAGGGTATTGTGGTATTTCCTTATTTGGACGATATCTTGGTACTTGCTCAGTCTTCACATTTAGCAGAATCTCATACGAATCGACTTGTGTTTCTTCAAGATCATGGTTGGAGGATCAATTCACTAAAAAGTTCATTGATTCCTCAGACAAGGGTAACCTTTCTGGGTTTCCAGATAGATTCAGTGTCCATGACTCTGTCTCTGACAGACAAGAGACGTCTAAAATTGATTTCAGCTTGTCGAAACCTTCAGTCACAATCATTCCCTTCGGTAGCCTTATGCATGGAAATTCTAGGTCTTATGACTGCTGCATCGGACGCGATCCCCTTTGCTCGTTTTCACATGCGACCTCTTCAGCTCTGTATGCTGAATCAATGGTGCAGGGATTACACAAAGATATCTCAATTAATATCTTTAAAACCGATTGTACGACACTCTCTAACGTGGTGGACAGATCACCATCGTTTAATTCAGGGGGCTTCTTTTGTTCTTCCGACCTGGACTGTAATTTCAACAGATGCAAGTCTTACAGGTTGGGGAGCTGTGTGGGGATCTCTGACGGCACAAGGAGTTTGGGAATCTCAGGAGGTGAGATTGCCGATCAATATTTTGGAACTCCGTGCAATTTTCAGAGCTCTTCAGTCTTGGCCTCTTCTGAAGAGAGAATCGTTCATTTGTTTTCAGACAGACAATGTCACAACTGTGGCATACATCAATCATCAAGGAGGGACTCACAGTCCTCTGGCTATGAAAGAAGTATCTCGAATTCTGGTTTGGGCGGAATCCAGCTCCTGTCTAATCTCTGCGGTTCATATCCCAGGTATAGACAATTGGGAAGCGGATTATCTCAGTCGCCAAACGTTGCATCCGGGCGAATGGTCTCTTCACCCAGAGGTATTTCTTCAGATTGTTCAAATGTGGGAACTTCCAGAAATAGATCTGATGGCGTCTCATCTAAACAAGAAACTTCCCAGGTATCTGTCCAGAGCTAGTCTTGAGAAAGGCCCTTTTTTTGAGGGCAGAAACGCGTTGACATATTGGGACACTTTTTAGGATACCATAGGAGCAGCTGACAGGTGCTAGGATCCAATCAGCTACTTCAGCAACCACACTCAGGAATTTGGATCTGTTAAAGTAACTAACATTGGAAGGAATCAATTTCCTCACTTTCACCTTGCTTTTCATCACCCATTTTTTCCATTTTTTTGTTTTGATTGACTTATTTTTGTTCTTCACTAACATTTGTTGATCAACTTTTTGAACACTTTTTTGGATTATATTATATATTATATTTTATTTTTTATGTTATTGCATATTGTGTATTTTATTTTTTATGTTATTGCATATTGTGTATTTTATTTAATTATATCTTAACCTCACTGGATTAAGTAGCTAGCATTTTTATATCCATTTGCACTCACTATTTGATTGTATCTATACAATTATTTTGCTACCCCCCCTTTTTTGCACTGCAGTGCATTTTTCTATTTTTTGGAACACTATTTTTGTAACACTAATTTTGAACACTATTGTTTGTATTATTGTTTATTAGTTTTTTGCTTGATGCACTTGCTACAGTTGTACTTAGGCTAATTCTGTTTTATTAGTATACACTCTTATTCTGGTGTACCACTCACACTGATCACCTGTTATTACCTCTGTTTTTATTGTAATTATCAGCTTTGGCCCTTTGAGCCGCTTCTGTAAGATATTCCTGTATTTGTAATTTTATTTATATGTGCTTTTTACATTTTTTATATATAGTCTTTTATTACTGATGCTTTTTAACATGGTTCATTAAATAATCTTCTTTTATCTCTCTGTGAGTATATTTATCCCTTGGCCTCTTGTTGGCGCTGTATTCACTTCTTACTACTTGTGCATATTTTTTGGAGGTTGGTTAGGATCTCTGTTTGGATACAGCTTGGGGATTACCTTAGCGCTTGTACACACACCCTTTTTCACTAAACAAGAAACTTCCCAGGTATCTGTCCAGATCCCGGGATCCTCAGGCGGAGGCAGTGGATGCATTATCACTTCCTTGGAAGTATCATCCTGCCTATATCTTTCCGCCTCTAGTTCTTCTTCCAAGAGTAATCTCCAAGATTCTGAAGGAATGCTCGTTTGTTCTGCTGGTAGCTCCGGCATGGCCTCACAGGTTTTGGTATGCGGATCTTGTCCGGATGGCCTCTTGCCATCCGTGGACTCTTCCGTTAAGACCAGACCTTCTGTCGCAAGGTCCTTTTTTCCATCAGGATCTCAAATCCTTAAATTTAAAGGTATGGAGATTGAACGCTTGATTCTTGGTCAAAGAGGTTTCTCTGACTCTGTGATTAATACTATGTCACAGGCTCGTAAATCTGTATCTAGAGAGATATATTATAGAGTCTTATATTTCTTGGTGTCTTTCTCATCATTTTTCTTGGCATTCTTTTAGAATTTCCGAGAATTTTACAGTTTCTTCAGGATGGTTTAGATAAAGGTTTATCCGCAAGTTCTTTGAAAGGACAAATCTCTGCTCTTTCTGTTCTTTTTCACAGAAAGATTACTAATCTTCCTGATATTCATTGTTTTGTACAAGCTTTGGTTCGTATAAAACCTGTCATTAAGTCAATTTCTCCTCCTTGGAGTTTGAATTTGGTTCTGGGGGCTCTTCAAGCTCCTCCTTTTGAACCCATGCATTCATTGGACATTAAATTACTTTCTTGGAAAGTTCTGTTCCTTTTGGCGATCTCTTCTGCCAGAAGAGTCTCTGAATTATCTGCTCTTTCTTGTGAGTCTCCTTTTCTGATTTTTCATCAGGATAAGGCGGTGTTGCGAACTTCTTTTGAATTTTTACCAAAGGTTGTGAATTCCAACAACATTAGTAGAGAAATTGTGGTTCCTTCATTATGTCCTAATCCTAAGAATTCTAAGGAGAAATCGTTGCATTCTTTGGATGTTGTTAGAGCTTTGAAATATTATGTTGAAGCTACTAAGTCTTTCCGAAAGACTTCTAGTCTATTTGTTATCTTTTCCGGTTCTAGAAAAGGCCAGAAAGCTTCTGCCATTTCTTTGGCATCTTGGTTGAAATCTTTAATTCATCATGCCTATGTCGAGTCGGGTAAAACTCCGCCTCAGAGGATTACAGCTCATTCTACTATGTCAGTTTCTACTTCCTGGGCGTTTAAGAATGAAGCTGCGGTTGATCAGATTTGCAAAGCAGCAACTTGGTCCTCTTTGCATACTTTTACTAAATTCTACCATTTTGATGTATTTTCTTCTTCTGAAGCAGTTTTTGGTAGAAAAGTTCTTCAGGCAGCGGTTTCAGTTTGAATCTTCTGTTTATGTTTTTCATTAAACTTTATTTTGGGTGTGGATTATTTTCAGCAGGAATTGGCTGTCTTTATTTTATCCCTCCCTCTCTAGTGACTCTTGCGTGGAAAGATCCACATCTTGGGTAGTCATTAGCCCATACATCACTAGCTCATGGACTCTTGCTAATTACATGAAAGAAAACATAATTTATGTAAGAACTTACCTGATAAATTCATTTCTTTCATATTAGCAAGAGTCCATGAGGCCCACCCTTTTTTGTGGTGGTTATGATTTTTTTGTATAAAGCACAATTATTCCAATTCCTTATTTTATATGCTTTCACACTTTTTTCTTATCACCCCACTTCTTGGCTATTCGTTAAACTGATTTGTGGGTGTGGTGAGGGGTGTATTTGTAGGCATTTTGAGGTTTGGGAAACTTTGCCGCTCCTGGTAGGAATGTATATCCCATACGTCACTAGCTCATGGACTCTTGCTAATATGAAAGAAATGAATTTATCAGGTAAGTTCTTACATAAATTATGTTATTCTTCCTTCATTTTGCCTGAAAAACTCAGACTCTCAAACCATTATCGTTTAGATGTGGTCCAATGTCTCCATATTTATGTCAAAAGCACTCAAGATATTCGTAAGACAGAACGACTGTTTGTTGTTCCCAAAGGCCCTTGTCAGGGTCAAGCTCCATCAAGATCAACAATTTCTCGCTGGATTGTGCAGGCTATTACCAGAGCCTAGAAACAAAAAGGGGAACAGGTACCTGAAGGGCTTAAGGCTCATTCCACTAGGGCTGCATCAACCTCTTGGGCACTTCAAGCTGATGCTTCTCTTGAAGAAATCTATCAAACCGCAGTTTGGAAATCTTATAACACTTTTATCTCTCATTATAAATAAGATGTTCGTTAGTCTGCTGCTACCAAATTTGGACGTAAAATATCTTCTGTTGTAAAAGAATAAACATTTGATGTTTTCTGCAGTATTTCCTTTTGTTATGAATTTATTTCCCACCCTTTCTTTTATCTGCTTTGTATTTTCTCACTGGTAAGTATTACCAGGGGGGCCAAGATAATTGGAAATTTAACAACCAAATAAAAGTAATTTCTATATCTTGGCCCATACCCTGGATAATACTTACCAGGCTCCCTCCCTTGCTTGGTTCACCTGTTATTGGCTGGACATTTCTAGGAGGAGGAAGGGGTGGTGTCTTACTACAAGCTTTTATGGTAAATGAGGGGTTTGGATAATTCTGTCCACGCTACTCTGGAGAGGGGGTCTCACTGGTAAGTATTACCCAGGGTATGGGCCAAGATATTGAAATTACTTATATTTGGCTTACATTTCCAATTTTCCCTTAATGTGTTTTCAGTGGCTTGTTATACCAGCAGCAGTGTATAAGATCTTTGAGAAATGGTCCTTCAGGTTTATTTTTGTTTATGAAATATCTGATTTTGTTCTTTTGAAACCACAACCTATCAAAATTGGTTGAGCTTGCATGGAAATCAGATCTCTTTATATTATCACTTTCTGTACACATGCATGCTTATTTATATTATCTGTTTGTATACCAATTCTTAATACTTAGAAAGAACAATTGGAAACTAACATTTTATGACTTATGTACTCAGAGTGTAATTTCTTCTGCTGGCTATGTTTACACAGCTTTTCTATAGCCTATACATAAGTACAGAAACTTTCAGTATTGGTAGGGATACCACAGGCAGAATTAGCTATTTGTAAATAATTGAATACATGCAAGCAAGTTAAATGGTTCATTGGGAGCAAATTAAAGGGGAGAAAAATGTAGGGTTAACTGTCCCTTTAACAAATAAATTCCGAACAAACCCATGTCCACGAATCCATTCAATTACTAGTGGGGAATTCAACTCCTGGCCACCAAGTGGAGGCAAAGAACACCCCAGCAAAGCTTTAAGTATCCTCCCACTTCCCACAATCCCCAGTCATTCTTTGCCTATGTACATCGTAGGTGGTGTGCGAAGATGGTGTCTAAAGAAAATCAAGTTTTAGTCTTTTTAATGGGTACTTTTCCCTGCAAGCATGGATTGGAGTAATGCTGTGTCCATGTAATCCTCTTTAGTAAGAGTAATGATGGCTATTAGCTGTTGGAGGTTGGTGAGGTTGTCCTTACTTTAATTCCAGGGTTGGTTACTCTGTTTTTCTTCTATTTTCAGGTCCCTGTCAGCGGTCGTGTGAGGCTAACAAACCTGGAGCGGCTGTGACTGCTCCACAGCAGAAGGCCTTGGAGGGTAGTCCTTTCACACATATATTTCACAACTGGAATACTATATCAGGACTGAGATACTTAGGGACCTAGGGGGACCTGCTACCCTCAGAAGGGGTTTGCATGTTTATTACATATATATCCTCTGTTATGGTATTTTGTTGCGACTGAGCAGCTATCTGGCTTTTTGCCAGGGACAGGGATTTGCCGCTTTCATGGGCAGGCAATTATGAAGCAAGCCCAGGCATTATGGTGTGTGGGGACAGGGTGTCATGGCGATATTTCTTCCCACCTTCTTTTCCTGCATGATTCGTTTGTACAGACTTTTGTGGTACCTCTCAGCATGTTTGTGTATCGTACTATCTAGGGCGCAGTTACAGTAAGCGCCTCATTGTAGTTGCACAAGTGGCAGTTGTTTATCGGAACGTTACGCCTCTGATGTTTTTGCCCTCCCTTGCTTCACGATCGTGGCTCTGAGACTGCTTTGTGTGATGGAGATGGGAGGCTTCCTTAATGCTGTGCTCTATATGTCCTGCAGACTTAAGTGCGGCACCTCCGACTTTATAAATGTTTGCCGGGAGGTTGCTGCAGCCTGTAGATCTTTTCCGTTTAAGTGCTCCATGTATGGGAGGTATAAGGGATGGAACTGTGGCGACCTAGGAATGCAATAGTTCCATCGCAATTCCTACAGCGCCATTTTGTTTAATTTTCTGTGGCGGTTCATTTTCCCGTCAGTCTAAGGAGTTGGCGCACTTATCAACAGCTCCTTAATGGAGTTTCAGCGGCTGTTTACAAAGGCTTATTATATGTTAGGAGCTTGGTGTATACCGCCCTAATTTTTTTCTTAAATTAGCTAAATTCTTGTATTTGTTCTGTAGCTCCTTGCTCTAGCCCCTTTTAAGTTGCTTGTTGCCTTAAAATATTCTCTTTATGTAATTTTATTTCTCTTGTTAAGTGTGTTCAGTCCACGGGTCATCCATTACTTATGGGATATATTCTCCTTCCCAACAGGAAGTTGCAAGAGGATCACCCAAGCAGAGCTGCTATATAGCTCCTCCCCTCACATGTCATATCCAGTCATTCTCTTGCAACTCTCAACAAAGAAGGAGGTCGTGAGAGGAGTTGGAGTTTTTTACTTAATTATTCTTCAATCAAAAGTTTGTTATTTTAAATGGCACCGGAGTGTGCTGTTTTTTCTCTCAGGCAGTATTTAGAAGAAGAATCTGCCTGCGTTTTCTATGATCTTATCAGACGTAACTAAGATCCACTGGCTGTTTCTCGCACATTCTGAGGAGTGGGGTAACTTCAGAAAAGGGAATAGCATGCGGGGTCCCCTGCAAATGAGGTATGTGCAGTAAAATATTTTCTAGGAATGGAATTGACTAAGAAAACACTGCCGATACCCATATGATGTAAGTACAGCCTAAAATGCAGTAGTAGCGACTGGTATCAGGCTGGTAAATGTATGCACAGTAGAGTTATTTTCTAGGGAATAGAATTTGACTGAAAAAATACTGTTAATACTAAAATAATGTATGAGCCTTAACTGCAGTAGAAGCGACTGGTAGCAGGCTTAGTGATAGCTTTACACAACATCTGAAATGTTGTTTTTTAAAATGTTTGCTGGCATGTTAATCGTTTTGTGAGGTACTTTGGTGATAAATCTCTTGGGGCATGATTTTTTCCACATGGCTAACGTATTTTTCTGCATAGAAACCGTTATAGCTGGTCTCCCACTTTTGTAATATGAGTGGGAGGGGCTTTTTGTTAGCGCCTTGTTGCGCAGTTAAAATTCAATCATAGTCTTCCTGTTTCTTCCTCCTTGATCCAGGACGTCTCCAGAGAGCTCAGGGGTCTTCAAAATTTATATTTGAGGGAGGTAATCAGTCACAGCAGACCTGTGACAGTGTGTTTGACTGTGATATAAACGTTACCTGTTAAATTGATTATCCGTTTTTGGGTATTAAGGGGTTAATCATCCTTTTGCTAGTGGGTGCAATCCTCTGCTAATTTCATACATTTAATGTAAAGATTTGGTTGCTATAACTGAATTAGTTCATTGTTATTTCAACTGTAATTGTCTTTTTGTGTTTTTAAAAGCGCAGCAGCGTTTTTTACATTGCTTGAAAATTTTCTGAAAGTAATTTCCAAGCTTGCTAGCCTCATTGCTAGTCTGTTTAAACATGTCTGATACAGATGAATCTGCTTGTTCATTATGTTTAAAAGCCAATGTGGAGCCCAATAGAAATATGTGTACCAATTGTATTGATATTACTTTAAATAAAGGTCAGTCTTTACCGGTAAAGAAATTATCACTAGACATTGAGGGGGAAGTTATGCCGCCTAACTCTCCTCACGTGTCAGTACCTGCGCCTCCCGCTCAGGAGGTGCGTGATGTTGTGGCGCCAAGTACATCAAGGCCCTTACAAATCACTTTGCAAGATATGGCTAATGTTATGAAAGAAGTATCATCTAATTTGCCTGAGTTAAGAGGCAAGCGTGATAGCTCTGGGTTAAGGACAGAGCGCGCTGATGACACGAGAGCCATGTCCGATACTGCGTCACAATTTGCAGAACATGAGGACGGAGAGCTTCATTCTGTGGGTGACGGATCTGATCCAGGGAGACCGGATTCAGAAATTTCAAATTTTAAATTTAAGCTTGAGAACCTCCGTGTATTGCTAGGGGAGGTGTTAGCGGCTCTGAATGATTGTGACACTGTCGCAATCCCAGAGAAGTTATGTAGGCTGGATAAATACTATGCGGTGCCGGTGTGTACTGACGTTTTTCCTATACCTAAAAGGCTTACAGAGATTATTAGCAAGGAGTGGGATAGACCCGGTGTGCCCTTTTCCCCTCCTCCGATATTTAGAAAAATGTTCCCAATAGACGCTACCACACGAGACTTATGGCAGACGGTCCCTAAGGTGGAGGGAGCAGTTTCTACTTTAGCTAAGCGCACCACTATCCCGGTGGAGGATAGTTGTGCTTTCTCAGATCCAATGGATAAAAAATTAGAAGGTTACCTTAAGAAAATGTTTGTTCAACAAGGTTTTATATTACAGCCCCTTGCATGCATTGCGCCCGTCACTGCTGCGGCGGCTTTCTGGTTTGAGTCTCTAGAAGAGGCTATTCGCACAGCACCATTGGATGAGATCATGAACAAGCTTAAAGCACTTAAGCTAGCTAATGCATTTGTTTCGGACGCCGTTGTGCACTTAACCAAACTAACGGCTAAGAACTCCGGATTTGCCATCCAGGCGCGCAGAGCGCTATGGCTTAAATCCTGGTCAGCAGATGTGACTTCTAAATCTAAATTGCTTAATATTCCTTTCAAAGGGCAAACCTTATTCGGGCCCGGCTTGAAAGAAATTATTGCTGACATTACTGGAGGTAAGGGTCACTCCCTTCCTCAGGATAGGGCCAAATCAAAGGCCAAACAGTCTAATTTTCGTGCCTTTCGTAATTTCAAGGCAGGAGCAGCATCAACTTCCTCCGCTCCAAAACAGGAAGGAACTGCTGCTCGTTACAGACAGGGTTGGAAAAGCAACCAGTCCTGGAACAAGGGCAAGCAGGCCAGAAAGCCTACTTCTGCCCCTAAGACAGCATGAAGGAAGGGCCCCCTATCCGGAAACGGATCTAGTTGGGGGCAGACTCTCTCTCTTCACCCAGGCTTGGGCAAGAGATGTCCAGGATCCCTGGACGTTGGAGATCATATCTCAGGGATACCTTCTGGACTTCAAAGCTTCTCCTCCACAAGGGAGATTTCATCTGTCAAGGTTATCAACAAACCTAAAAAAGAGGCATTTCTACAATGTGTACAAGACCTCTTAGTAATGGGAGTGATCCACCCAGTTCCGCGAACAGAACAAGGGCAAGGGTTTTACTCAAATCTGTTTGTGGTTCCCAAAAAAGAGGGAACCTTCAGACCAATCTTGGACCTAAAGATCTTAAACAAGTTCCTACTGGTTCCATCGTTCAAAATGGAAACTATTCGAACCATCCTACCCATGATCCATATACTGATATGACCACAGTGGACTTAAAGGATGCCTACCTTCACATACCGATTCACAAAGATCATTATCGGTACCTAAGGTTTGCCTTTCTAGACAGGCATTACCAGTTTGTAGCTCTTCCCTTCGGGTTAGCTACGGCCCCGAGAATTTTTACAAAGGTTCTGGGCTCACTTCTGGCGGTACTAAGACCGCGAGGCATAGCGGTGGCTCCGTACCTAGACGACATTCTGATACAAGCGTCGAGTTTTCAGAATGCAATGTCTCATACAGAGATAGTTCTTGCATTTCTGAGGTCGCATGGGTTGAAAGTGAACGTGGAAAAGAGTTCTCTGTTACCACTCACAAGGGTTCCTTTTCTAGGGACTCTGATAGATTCTGTAGAGATGAAGATTTACCTGACGGAGTCCAGGTTATCAAAGATTCTAAATGCTTGCCGTGTCCTTCATTCCATTCCAAGGCCATCAGTAGCTCAGTGCATGGAAGTAATCGGCTTAATGGTCGCGGCAATGGACATAGTGCCATTTGTGCGCCTGCATCTCAGACCGCTGCAATTATGCATGCTAAGTCAGTGGAATGGGGATTATTCAGATCTGTCCCCTCTACTGAATCTGGACCAGGAGGCCAGAGATTCTCTTCTCTGGTGGTTGTCGCGGGTTCATCTGTCCAAAGGAATGACTTTTCGCAGGCCAGATTGGACGATTGTAACAACAGATGCCAGCCTACTAGGCTGGGGCGCAGTCTGGAACTCCCTGAAGGCTCAGGGATCGTGGACTCAGGAGGAGAAACTCCTCCCAATAAATATTCTGGAATTAAGAGCAATATTCAATGCTCTTCTAGCTTGGCCTCAGTTAGCAACACTGAGGTTCATCAGATTTCAGTCGGACAACATCACGACTGTGGCTTACATCAACCATCAAGGGAGAACCAGGAGTTCCCTAGCGATGTTAGAAGTCTCCAAGATAATTCGCTGGGCAGAGTCTCACTCTTGCCACCTGTCAGCGATCCACATCCCAGGCGTGGAGAACTGGGAGGCGGACTTTCTAAGTCGCCAGACTTTTCATCCGGGGGAGTGGGAACTTCATCCGGAGGTCTTTGCTCAACTGATTCATCGTTGGGGCAAACCAGAACTGGATCTCATGGCGTCTCGCCAGAACGCCAAGCTTCCTTGTTACGGATCCAGGGACCCGGGAGCGGTGCTGATAGATGCTCTAGCAGCCCCTTGGGGTTTCAAGATGGCTTATGTGTTTCCTCCGTTTCCGTTGCTGCCTCGATTGATTGCCAGGATCAAACAGGAGAGAGCATCAGTGATTTTGATAGCGCCTGCGTGGCCACGCAGGACCTGGTATGCAGACCTAGTGGACATGTCGTCCTGTCCACCATGGTCTCTGCCTCTGAGGCAGGACCTTCTAATTCAGGGTCCTTTCAACCATCCAAGCCTAATTTCTCTGAGGCTGACTGCATGGAGATTGAACGCTTGATTCTATCAAAGCGTGGTTTCTCTGAGTCGGTTATTGATACATTAATACAGGCTCGGAAACCAGTTACCAGAAAAATTTACCATAAGATATGGTGTAAATATTTATATTGGTGTGAATCCAAGAGTTACTCATGGAGTAAGGTCAGGATTCCTAGGATATTGTCTTTTCTACAAGAGGGTTTAGAAAAGGGTTTATCTGCTAGTTCGTTAAAGGGACAGATTTCTGCTCTGTCTATTCTTTTACACAAACGTCTGGCAGAAGTTCCAGACGTTCAGGCTTTTTGTCAGGCTTTAGCTAGGATTAAGCCTGTGTTTAAGACTGTTGCTCCGCCGTGGAGCTTAAACTTAGTTCTTAAAGTTCTTCAGGGTGTTCCGTTTGAACCCCTTCATTCCATTGATATTAAGCTGTTATCTTGGAAAGTTCTGTTTTTGATGGCTATTTCCTCGGCTCGAAGAGTCTCTGAGTTATCTGCCTTACATTGTGATTCTCCTTATCTGATTTTTCATTCAGACAAGGTAGTTCTGCGTATTAAACCTGGGTTTTTACCTAAGGTAGTTTCTAACAGGAATATCAATCAAGAGATTGTTGTTCCATCATTATGTCCTAATCCTTCTTCAAAGAAGGAACGTCTTTTGCATAATCTGGATGTAGTCCGTGCCCTGAAGTTCTACTTACAGGCAACTAAAGATTTTCGGCAAACTTCTTCTCTGTTTGTCGTTTATTCTGGACAGAGGAGAGGTCAAAAGGCTTCGGCCACCTCTCTCTCTTTTTGGCTTCGTAGCATAATTAGTTTAGCCTATGAGACTGCTGGACAGCAGCCCCCTGAAAGAATTACAGCTCATTCCACTAGAGCTGTGGCTTCCACCTGGGCCTTTAAGAATGAGGCCTCTGTTGAACAGATTTGCAAGGCTGCAACTTGGTCTTCACTTCATACCTTTTCAAAATTTTACAAATTTGACACTTTTGCTTCTTCGGAGGCTGTTTTGGGGAGAAAGGTTCTACAGGCAGTGGTTCCTTCTGTTTAATGTTCCTGCCTTGTCCCTCCCATCATCCGTGTACTTTAGCTTTGGTATTGGTATCCCATAAGTAATGGATGACCCGTGGACTGAACACACTTAACAAGAGAAAACATAATTTATGCTTACCTGATAAATTTATTTCTCTTGTAGTGTGTTCAGTCCACGGCCCGCCCTGTCTTTTTGAGGCAGTTCTAAATTTTAATTAAAACTCCAGTCACCACTGCACCCTATAGTTTCTCCTTTCTCGTCTTGTTTCGGTCGAATGACTGGATATGACATGTGAGGGAAGGAGCTATATAGCAGCTCTGCTTGGGTGATCCTCTTGCAACTTCCTGTTGGGAAGGAGAATATATCCCATAAGTAATCGATGACCCGTGGACTGAACACACTACAAGAGAAATAAATTTATCAGGTAAGCATAAATTATGTTTTTTTATGAAATTCTAGTTAAGAATGGGGGCTGAGGGCTTTAGGAACTTTACAGCCTTTGTGTATACAAATCTTACAAAAGGATTTAAAAGCCGAGTTTTTTATTTGTCAGGTTTTTCTCCTGAACATAATGTCTTAGCTGGTATTGGCCGCCATGTGGTGGCAGTTCAATGTAAATGAAGTTTCAGTAATATTTTAGACAATTTAAATATGTGTATGCAAACTGTTTTTAATCTCTTCATAGTAGGTGGCATGCAAAACACCTTAAGTCACTGATATGTTTATAATTTTTTTTTTATTATTACATAGCATATATAATATATAGTTAATTGTTATCCTGTTCTGTACAGGGACTCCGTGTATTTATCTCTCTCATATTGAGAGGCTTTTTATTTATCTATTACATGTTTATTATCCTATTTTATGTAGGGGTCTTATTTTAACATGTATGGTTCCATGTATAATAATTTTAGTGTTTTTAAGGACACTAATTTATTTTCCCTCATATTGAGGTGATAATTACTAATATATGTGACATGTATGGTTTCAGGTATCATACTCCATCTCTTAGTGTTTTTAAAGGAATACAATAGTTTATTCCCTCATATTGAGGTGACAATTGCAATTGTCTGCGACCTGTATGGTTTCATGTATCCAAATCCTTCTCTTCTTCTTAACCTGAGCAAGCCAAGACCTCATGGAGGTCTAACCTGCCTTGGAATAAGGGCAGCAATCCAAGAAGCCGCCTTCCGAGAATGAATCAGCATGAAGGGTTTGCCCTTGATCCAAGCATGGATCAATTCGGGGGCAGGTTTCCTTCTTTCAGCAGGCCTGGGTTTTTGTGACGTTCCAGATCCATTGGGCAGTGGAAGATTTTCTGCAAACTGGATCAAGGAGACGTTTTCTTAAACTGTGTGAGGATCTCGCCTCTCTAGGAGTGATTGTCCCAGTTCCTCTGGCAATCTTGGTTCCCAAGAAAGAGGGAACTTTTTAGACCCATTTTAGACCTCAAGGGTCTCAAAAAATTCCTCAGGGTTCCGTCCTTTAAAGACTATCCGTTCTATTCTCCCTTTGGTTCAGGAGGGTCAATTCATGACTACCATAGACCTGAAGGATGCGTACCTTCACAGGGAACATTCTAATTCCTGTGGTTTGCCTTTCTGGACAAACACTTCCAATTTATAGCCCTACTTTTAGGCCTTGCCACTGCTCCTCAAATCTTTACAAAGGTTCTAGGGGCTCTTTGGGCAGTGGTCAGATCTCAGGGAGTTGTGGTGGCTCCGTACCTGGACGATATCTTGGTCCAGGCGCCATCTTTTCCTTTAACAAGATCTAATATAGACTCTCTGTTGCCAATTCTACATTCCCACGGATGGAAGGTGAATCTGGAAAAGAGTTCCTTGGTGCCAAACACCAGGGTAGGTTTTTTGGAGATGGTCATAGACTCGATCTCCATGAAGATTCCTGAGACCTGCTTGGGAGATTGTGACCACTGATGCCAGCCTTTCGGGCTGGAGAGCCGTTTGGGGTTCCTTAAAAGCTCAGGGACTTTGGTCTCTAGAGGAATCTGTCCTCCCTATAAATATCCTAGAGTTGAGAGCCATCTATAATGCTCTGATAGCTTGGCCTCAATTAAGTTTGGTCCGGTTTATCAGATATCCAATCGGACTCATTTATTTGGTGGCGTATATCAACACCAGGGAGGAACTCGGAGCTCTTTAGCTTTGAGGGAGGGGTCTTGCATACTTCAGTGGGCCGAGTCTCAAAATTGTCACTTTTCTGCCATCCATATCACAGGTGTGGACAACTGGGAAGAGAATTATCTGAGCAGGCAGACTTTTCATCCAGGGGAGTGAGCCCTCCATACGGGAGTATTCTCAATGATAACTGTCGGGTGGGAAGTTCTGGAGTTGGATCTGATGGCGTTTCGTCTAAACGCCAAACTTCCAAAATTCGACCAAGCACAAAGGATCCACAAGCAGCTCTGGCCGACGCTCTGGCGGTGTCTTTGGACTTCGGTCTTATTTATCTCATCCCCCCGTTTGCCCTGCTTCCTCGGGTGATAGCCTGTATCAAACAGGAGCAGGCTTCGGTGATTCTAATTGCTCCAGCGTGGCCTTGCAGAATTTGGTTTGTGGACCTGGTGAAGATATCATCATCCTTTTTTTCCTGTGGAAATTTCCTCTGAGGAAGGACCTTCTACTTCAAAGTCCCTTCTTACATCCAAACCTCTCTGTTGATTTTAAATTGTTATCTTGGAAAGTTTTTTCTTCTCGCTATTTTGTTTGTTTGCAGAGCTTCTGAGCTTTCAGCTCTGCAGTGTGATACCCCTTACCTTAATGTTCATGCGGATAAAGTGGTCCTTTATACGAAGTTGGGATTTTTTCCTAAGGTAGTGTCGGACTGCAATATCAATCAGGAAATTGTCGTTCCTTTGTTCTGTCCAAATCCTTCTTTTCAGAAAGAACGTCTGTTGCATAACCTGGATGTTCTACGTGCTCTGAAATTCTATCTGCAAGCAACTATGCAATCTCCTGCCCTTTTCGTTGTTTTCTCTGGTAAGCGTAAGGGCCAAAAGGCCACTTCTACTCCTTTCTTTTTGTTTGAGAAGTGTTATTCGGTTGGCTTATGAGACAGTTGGACAATAGCCTCCTAAGAGAATTACGGCTCTTTCCACTAGGGCTGTCTCTTCTCTGTGGAACTAATCTACAGGGCGGCCACTTGGTCCTCGTTGCATACTTTTTACAAATTTGATACTTTTGCCTCAGCTGAGGCTTCTTTTGGGAGGACTGTTCTTCAAGAGGTGGTGCCTTCTGTTTTGGTCCACCTGTTTTGTTCTCCCTCCCTTCCATTCTGTGTCCTCTAGCTTTGGTATTGGCTCCCACTAGTAATTTAATGGATTCGTGGACTCTTCATGCCATTGGAAAGAAAACTAAATGTATGCTTACCTGATGATAAATTATTTTCTTTCCTGGCATGGAGAGTCCACAACCCGCCCTTTTCTAAATTTTTAGACGGCTTATATTGTTTTTATCTTTTTCTAAACTTCAGGCATCAATATACCCTTTGTGTCCTCTTCTATTTCCTTACTCCCTCAGCCGAATGACTGGGGATTGTGGGAAGTGGGAGGATAAAGCTTTTCTGGGGTGTTCTTTGCCTCAACCTGGTGGCCAGGAGTTGAATTCCCACTAGTAATTGAATGGATTTGTGGATTCTCCATGCCAGGAAAGAAAAGATTTTATCAGGTAAGCATAAACTTTGATTTATTTTTTTCCCTTGACTAACTTTTTGTTTGTAAACATCTAGTAGAAAGTGAGGTTTCCCCACCTGAGTCCTTGATATTTATTGGTCATCTTTTTGCACCCCAACATGTTAATCTCAAGAGTTTAGACTCCATCATATTAAAATTATAATGCTCTAAACATAGATCTTTTTTTATAAACATTCAAAAAGTGATGGTCAGTAGATCAGTAATTTATCTAAAGAAAGAGATTTACTAATATGATCACATTTAGTTTATTGTATTACAAAACTCTCTAGTTTTCTCATATACATGTATTGTATGCCTCAGCATTTTTAAAGGTGAATGTATTTTATATTTGTTTTACAGTTTTAGTGTGAACAATCTGAATGAACTTCAGTCTTTGAATGGTCATATCAGAAATAAGTGATATTAACATGGTGATTTTCATTTAATTTACCATTGATGCATTCTTTTTTGTTCCAGCCTCCACAAAAGAATTTGACGTTACACTGAACTGTGCACGTCTGGTAGAGCGGATGTATACACACATTGCAGCAAAGACAGAAGAATTTACTGTATTTTCTGCTTTCATAGTTTCCCATTATGTGAATGAACTTCAGAAGGTACCGTTTTATATTTTCGTTATTCAGTTGATGGTAGTAACATATTCAGGCTCCTTCAGTGCATGATTGGTTGTATATAATTTAAAATAACATAAAATAGATAAACAAATGACTGTAGAGTTTTCTACCAAGAAAGATTAAGCAAAAATTATGCATTCTCTGGTTTTTGTTAGATATGAATGACACTAGAAAAAAAGATTCTTAATAATATATTTCCAAAAGTAAAAAAAAGATAAGTATATTTTATCAAAAAAGAGAAAAAATGGTGTATATATCTAAATGTTGAATGTATGCATTTTTTCATGATATCCTTTTAGAAAGAAACATTTAAGAATTTAAAGTCTTGTGCCTTGAAATATAGAAAAGATGCATTTGGGATCAGCCATTTCCTGCTAAATTCTGTTTTCTTTCTAAGTGTTTGGAGTAACAGAATGCTGCACCAACCTAAGGACAAAATGTACAATAAATCTATTGCACATTAAGGGCTAAATTACAAGTGGAGGGCTAATTTATTGCATGCCCGCAAATGGGCAGATTTGCCAGTTTGCAGACACGCAATAAATAACCAGCCATTACAAGCGGTTCTCTCGTTCTCTCTCTCGTTCTCTCTCTCTCTCTCTCTCTCTCTCGTTCTCTCTCTTTTTCTCTTTCTCTCTCTCTTTTTCTCTTTCTCTGTTTCTTTCTCTCTCTCTCTCTTTCTCTCTCTTTCTCTCTCTCTCTCTCTCTTTCTCTCTCTTTCTCTCTCGCTCTTTCTTTCTCTCTCCATAGTGAAATCCACAACATACTGTGTATCAAATAGCTATATGAAAGGTGGGATAAAATGAGCACACTTGGAAACAAAGTATTAAAGCATAGGTATAGGTGTAACTGTCGAAATTATATATCCAAATACAACAACTTTGCTATGATGTATGGGCTCCGATATGTGCAAGGAACTGATAATCTAATAGGCAAACTAAACCAGTAATCAAACCATAATCCACTTTATAGGCTCTCATTCATGACAATTTTTCATAAATGGGTTTAAAAAAGCTGAAACAAGGGGCCCCATCCGATATGCAGCGTGACCCACAAAAGCCGGCGATGCCGGTTTTTGCGCGGGTTTGGTATCCTATATACAGCACCGCATATAAATGCGGCACGTATATATTTCACCCGTCGGACGAAGTTTTTTTCCCTATAGACTAATATATAAAACCCGCGCAATTTGGTATCCAATATCCAGCGCAAGGCCTTACGTGGCGAAAATGGAGAAAACTTACTCCATTTTCACCTCGCCATAAAATGCAGCCGTAGCAGGCCTTGCGCTGAGTATGGGAGCACCGTAACTCCCTAAAATGCCTGCAAAAAAAAGCCCTAACACCTAACGCATGCGCAGTGTCTGTCTACCTGTCAACCGCAATCCCCCACCGCAATACCTAATAAAGTGTATTAACCCCTAAACCGCCGCTCCCGGAGCCCACCGCCACCTACATTATATGTATTAACCCCTAAACCGCCGCTCATGGACCCCACCGCACCTAAATAAAGTGTTTAACCCCTAAACCGCCGCTCCCGGACCCCGCCGCCACCTACATTAAATTTTATTAACCCCTAATCTGACCCCCCTACACCGCCGCCACCTACATTAAATATATTAACCTCTAATCTGACCCCCCTACACCGCCGCCACCTACATTAAATATATTAACCTCTAATCTGACCCCCCTACACCGCCGCCACCTACATTAAATGTATTACCCCCTAAACCTAAGTCTAACCCTAACACCCCCCTAACTTAATTATTATTTAAATAAATATAAATAATATTAATATTAGCTATTTCTTTCATGTAATTAGCAAGAGTCCATGAGCTAGTGACGTATGGGATATACATTCCTACCAGGAGGGGCAAAGTTTCCCAAACCTTAAAATGCCTATAAATACACCCCTCACCACACCCACAATTCAGTTTTACAAACTTTGCCTCCGATGGAGGTGGTGAAGTAAGTTTGTGCTAGATTCTACGTTGATATGCGCTCCGCAGCAAGTTGGAGCCCGGTTTTCCTCTCAGCGTGCAGTGAATGTCAGAGGGATGTGAGGAGAGTATTGCCTATTTGAATGCAGTGATCTCCTTCTACGGGGTCTATTTCATAGGTTCTCTGTTATCGGTCGTAGAGATTCATCTCTTACCTCCCTTTTCAGATCGACGATATACTCTTATATATACCATTACCTCTGCTGATTCTCGTTTCAGTACTGGTTTGGCTTTCTACAAACATGTAGATGAGTGTCCTGGGGTAAGTAAATCTTATTTTCTGTGACACTCTAAGCTATGGTTGGGCACTTTGTTTATAAAGTTCTAAATATATGTATTCAAACATTTATTTGCCTTGACTCAGAATGTTCAACTTTCCTTATTTTTCAGACAATCAGTTTCATATTTGGGATAATGCATTTGAATTAATCATTTTTTCTTACCTTTCAAAAATTTGACTCTTTTTTTCCCTGTGGGCTGTTAGGCTCGCGGGGGCTGAAAATGCTTCATTTTATTGCGTCATTCTTGGCGCAGATTTTTTTGGCGCAAAAATTATTTTCCGTTTCCGGCGTCATACGTGTCGCCGGAAGTTGCGTCATTTTTTTGACGTTATTTTGCGCCAAAAATGTCGGCGTTCCGGATGTGGCGTCATTTTTGGCGCCAAAAGCATTTAGGCGCCAAATAATGTGGGCGTCTTGTTTGGCGCTAAAAAAATATGGGCGTCGCTTTTGTCTCCACATTATTTAAGTCTCATTATTTATTGCTTCTGGTTGCTAGAAGCTTGTTCACTGGCATTTTTTTCCCATTCCTGAAACTGTCATTTAAGGATTTTGTTCAATTTTGCTTTATATGTTGTTTTTTCTATTACATATTGCAAGATGTTCCACGTTGCAACTGAGTCAGAAGATACTTTAGGAAAATCACTGCCGGGGCTGGAGCTACCAAGCTAAGTGTATCTGCTATAAATTTTTGGTATCTGTTTCTCCAGCTGTTGTTTGTATTGCATGTCATGACAAACTTATTAATGCAGATAAAATTTCCTTTAGTACTGTTATATTACCTGTTGCTGTTCCGTCAACATCTAAATTTCAGAGTGTTCCTGATAAACATAAGAGATTTTATTTTTTAAATCCATTTAGAAGGCTATGTCTGTTATTTCTCCTTCTAGTTTACATAAAAGTCCTTTAAAACTTCTCTTTTTTTCAGATTAATTTTTAAATGAATATCATCATTCTGATACTGATAATGGTTCTTCTGGTTCAGAGGTTTCTGTCTCAGAGGTTGATGCTGATAAATCTTTGTATTTGTTCAAGATGGAATTTATTCGTTCTTTATTTTAAAGAAGTATTAATTGCTTTAGATATAGAGGATTCTGGTCCTCTTGATACTGAATCCAAACGTTTAAATAGGGTTTTTAAATCTCCTGTAGTTATTCCAGAAGTGTTTAATCTCCCTGATGTTTTTTCTGAAGTAATTTCCAGGGAATGGAATAATTTGGGTAATTCTTTTACTCCTTCTAAACGTTTAAGCAATTATATCCTGTGCCATCTGACAGATTAGAGTTTTTTGGGACAAAATCCCTAAGGTTTGGGGCTGTCTCTATTCCTGCTAAAATGTACTACTATTTCTACGGCAGATAGTACTAAATTTAAGGATCCTTTAGATAAGAAAATTGAATCCTTTCTAAGAAAAGTTTACTTATGTTCAGGTAATCTTCTTAGACCTGCTATATTTTTACCGGATGTTGCTGCAGCTTCAACTTTTTGGTTAGAAGTTTTAGCACAACAAGTAACAGATCATAATTTTATAGCATTATTATTATTCTATAACATGCTAATAATTTTATTGGTGATACCATCTTTTGATATCATTAGTGTTGATGTCAGGTATATGTCTCTAGCTATTTTACCTAGAAAAGCTTTATGGATTAAACTTGGAATGCTGATATGTCTTCTAAGTCAACTTTGTTTTCCCTTTCTGTCCAGGGTAATAATCATTTTTTCGTTCTTTTTTTCATAATAAGGAACAAAAGCCTGATCCTTCATCCTCAGGAGCGGTATCAGTTTGGAAACTTTTTCCAGTTTGGAATATATCCAAGCCTTATAGAAACCTATAGTCAGCTCCTAAGTACCCATGAAGGTGCGGCCCTTTTTTCCAGTTCAGCTGGTATGGGGCAGATTACGTTTTCTTCAAAGGAATTTGGATCAATTCCGTTCTCAATCTCTGGTTTCAGAACATTGTTTCAGAAAGGTACAGAATTGGCTTCAAGTTAAGGCCTCCTGCTAAGAGATTTTGTTCTTTCCCGTGTCCCAGTTAACACAGCAAGGCTCAGCATTTCTGAAATGTGTTTCAGATCTAGAGTTGGCTGGAGTAATTATGCCAGTTCCAGTTCTGGAACAGGGACTAGGGTTTTATTTTATCTCTTCATTGTACCAAAGAAGGTCAATTCCTTCAGACCAGTTCCGGATCTATCAATATTGAATCGTTATGTAAGGATACCAACATTCAAGATGGTTACTGTAGGACTATTCTGCCTTTTGTTTAGTAAGGGCATTATATGTCTACAATAGATTTACAGGATGTGTATCTGCATATTCCGATTCATCCAGATCATTTTTAGTGTCTGAGATTCTCTTTTTAGACAAGCATTACCAGTTTTGTGGCTCTACCGTTTGGCCTAGCCTCAGTTCCAAGAATTTTTTTCAAAGATTCTCGGTGCCCTTCCTTCTGTATTCAGAGAACGGGGTTTTGGTATTTCCTTATTTGGACGATTATCTTGGTATTTGCTCAGTCTTCTCATTCGAAGAATCTCATGCGAATCGATTTGTGTTGTTTCTTCAAGATCATGGTTGGAGGATCAATTTACCAAAAAGTTCATTGATTCCTCAGTCAAGGGTAACCTTTCTGGGTTTCCAGATAGATTCAGTGTCCATGACTCTGTCTTTAACAGACAAGACGTCTAAAATTGATTTCAGCTTGTCGAAACCTTCAGTCACAATCATTCCCTTCGGTAACCTTATGCATGGAAATTCTAGGTCTTATGACTGCTGCATCGGACGCGATCCCCTTTGCTCGTTTTCACATGCGACCTCTTCAGCTCTGTATGCTGAATCAATGGTGCAAGGATTACACAAAGATATCTCAATTTATATCTTTAAAAACCGATTGTTCGACACTCTCTAACGTGGTGGACAGATCACCATTGTTTAATTTAGGGGGCTTCTTTTTGTGCTTCCGACCTGGACTGTAATTTCAACAGATACAAGTCTCACAGGTTGGGGAGCTGTGTGGGGATCTCTGACGGCACAAGGAGTTTGGGAATCTCAGGAGGTGAGATTACCGATCAATATTTTGGAACTCCGTGCAATTTTCAGAGCTCTTCAGTTTTGGCCTCTTCTGTAGAGAGAATCGTTCATTTGTTTTCAGACAGACAATGTCACAACTGTGGCATACATCAATCATCAAGGAGGGACTCACAGTCCTCTGGCTATGAAAGAAGTATCTCAAATTTTTTTGGTTTGGGCGGAATCCAGCTCCTGTCTAATCTCTGCGGTTTATATCCCAGGTGTAGACAATTGGGAAGCGGATTATCTCAGCCGCCAAATGTTCCATCCGGGCGAATGGTCTCTTCACCCAGAGGTATTTCTTCAGATTGTTCAAATGTGGGAACTTCCAGAAATAGATCTGATGGCGTCTCATCTAAACAAGAAACTTCCCAGATATCTGTCCAGATCCCGGGATCCTCAGGCGGAGGCAGTGGATGCATTTTCACTTCCTTGGAAGTATCATCCTGCCTATATTTTTCCGCCTCTAGTTCTTCTTCCAAGAGTAATCTCCAAGATACTGAAGGAATGCTCGTTTGTTCTGCTGGTAGAGTCTGGAAGACTTATATTTTTTGGTGTCTTTCTCATCATTTTTCTTGGCATTCTTTTAGAATGCCGAGAATTTTTTTCAGTTTCTTCAGGATGGTTTAGATAAGGGTTTGTCTGCAAGTTCCTTGAAAGGACAAATTTCTGCTCTTTCTGTTCTTTTTCACAGAAAGATTGCTATTCTTCCTGATATTCATTGTTTTGTACAAGCTTTGGTTCGTATAAAACCTGTCATTAAGTCAATTTCTCCTCCTTGGAGTTTGATTTTGGTTCTGGGAGCTCTTCCAGCTCCTCCCTTTGAACCTATGCATTCATTGGTCATTAAATTACTTTCTTGGGAAGTTTTGTTCCTTTTGGCCATCTCTTCTGCCAGAAGAGTTTCTGAATTATCTGCTCTTTTCTTGTGAGTCTCCTTTTCTGATTTTTCATCAGGATAAGGCGGTGTTGCGAACTTCTTTTGAATTTTTACCTAAAGTTGTGATTTCCAACAACATTAGTAGAGAAATTGTGGTTCCTTCATTATGTCCTAATCTTAAGAATTCTAAGGAGAAAGCATTGCATTCTTTGCATGTTGTTAGAGCTTTGAAATATTATGTTGAAGCTACTAAGTCTTTCCGAAAGACTTCTAGTCTATTTGTTATCTTTTCCGGTTCTAGAAAAGGCCAGAAAGCTTCTGCCATTTCTTTGGCATCTTGGTTGAAATCTTTAATTCATCTTGCCTATGTTGAGTCGGGTAAAACTCCGCCTCAGAGGATTACAGCTCATTCTACCAGGTCAGTTTCTACTTCCTGGGCGTTTAGGAATGAAGCTTCGGTTGATCAGATTTGCAAAGCAGCAACTTGGTCCTCTTTGCATACTTTTTCAATTCTACCTTTTTGATGTATTTTCTTCTTCTGAAGCAATTTTTGGTAGAAAAGTACTTCAGGCAGCGGTTTCAGTCTGAATCTTCTGCTTATGTTTTTTATTAAACTTTATTTTGGGTGTGGATTATTTTCAGCAGGAATTGGCTGTCTTTATTTTATCCCTCCCTCTCTAGTGACTCTTGTGTGGAAAGATCCACATCTTGGGTAATCATTATCCCATACGTCACTAGCTCATGGACTCTTGCTAATTACATGAAAGAAAACATAATTTATGTAAGAACTTACCTGATAAATTCATTTCTTTCATATTAGCAAGAGTCCATGAGGCCCACCCTTTTTGTGGTGGTTATGATTTTTTTGTATAAAGCACAATTATTCCAATTCCTTATTTTATATGCTTTCGCACTTTTTATCACCCCACTTCTTGGCTATTCGTTAAACTGAATTGTGGGTGTGGTGAGGGGTGTATTTATAGGCATTTTAAGGTTTGGGAAACTTTGCCCCTCCTGGTAGGAATGTATATCCCATACGTCACTAGCTCATGGACTCTTGCTAATATGAAAGAAATGAATTTATCAGGTAAGTTCTTACATAAATTATGTTTTTAGGATTTATATTTATTTTACAGGTAACTTTGTATTTATTTTAACTAGGTACAATAGCTATTAAATAGTTATTAACTATTTAATAGCTACCTAGTTAAAATAATTACATAATTACCTGTAAAATAAATCCTAACCTACTTAGGTGTATTTGTAACTTAGGTTAGGATTTATTTTACAGGTAATTTTGTAGTTATTTTAACTAGTTAGCTATTAAATAGTTATTATCTATTTAATAGCTATTGTACCCAGTTAAAATAAATACAAAGTTACCTGTAAAATAAATATAAATCCTAAAATAGCTACAATGTAATTATTAATTATATCGTAGCTATCTTAGGGTTTATTTTATAGGTAAGTATTTAGTTTTAAATAGGAATAATTTAGTTAATAATATTAATATCATTTATATTTATTTAAATAATAATTAAGTTAGGGGGGTGTTAGGGTTAGGGGGTAATACATTTAATGTAGTTGGCAGCGGTGTAGGGGGGGTCAGATTAGAGGTTAATATATTTAATGTAGGTGGCGGCGGTGTAGTTGTAACTTTACAAATACACCTAACACTACACTATCAATAAATTAATTACATAAATTAACTACAATTATCTAAAATAAAATACAATTAAATAAACAAAACTATATTACAAAAAAAACAACTAAATTACAAAAAAATAAAAAAATATTACAAGAAGTTTAATCTAATTACACCTAATCTAATCCCCCTAATAAAATTAAAAAGCCCCCCAAAATAATAAAATGCCCTACCCTATACTAAATTACAAATAGCCCTTAAAAGGGCCTTTTGCAGGGCATTGCCCCAAGTAATCAGCTCTTTTACCTGTTAAAAAAAAGAACAATCCCCCCCCACATTACAACCTATCACCCACACACCCCTACTCTAAAACCCACCCGATCCCCCCCTTAAAAAAACCTAACACTACCCCATTGAAGATCACCCTACCTTGAGCCGTCTTCACCCTGCCGGGCACCAGTGGTCATTGGATGGGGCAGAAGAAGACATCCGGTCTGGCAGACGTCTTCATCCTATCCGGGCAGAAGAGGACATCTGGACCGGCAGACATCTTCACCGGCAGACATCTTCATCCAAGCGGCATCTTCTATCTTCATCCATCCAACGAGGAACGGCTCCATCTTGAAGACCTCCGGTGCGGAACATCCTTCTAGGCCGACGACTACCCGACGAATGGCTGGTCCTTTAAATGACGTCATCCAAGATGGCGTCCCTCGAATTCCGATTGGCTGATATGATTCTATCAGCCAATCGGAATTAAGGTAGGAAAAATCCGATTTGGTTGATTTAATCAGCCAATCGGATTGAAGTTCAATCCGATTGGATCAGCCAATAGAATGCAAGGTCAATTCTATTGGCTGATCGGATCAGCCAATCGGATTTTTCCTACCTTAATTCCGATTGGCTGATAGAATCCTATCAGCCAATCGGAAATTCGAGGGACACCATCTTGGATGACGTCATTTAAAGAACCAGCCATTCGTCGGCCTAGAAGGATGTTCCGCGTCGGAGGTCTTCAAGATGGAGCCGTTCCTCATCGGATGGATGAAGATAGAAGATGCCGCTTGGATGAAGATGTCTGCCGGTCCGGATGTCCTCTTCTGCCCGGATAGGATGAAGACTTCTGCCGGTCCGGATGTCCTCTTCTGCCCCATCGGATGACCACTGGTGCCCGGCTGGGTGAAGACGGCTCAAGGTAGAGTGATCTTCAATGGGGTAGTGTTAGTTTTTTTTAAGGGGGGATCGGGTGGGTTTTAGAGTAGGGGTGTGTGGGTGGTGGGTTGTAATGTTGGGGGGGGATTGTTCTTTTTTTTACAGGTAAAAGAGCTGATTACTTTGGGGCAATGCCCCGCAAAAGGCCCTTTTAAGGGCTATTTGTAATTTTAGTATAGGGTAGGGCATTTTATTATTTTTGGGGGCTTTTTTATTTTATTAGGGGGCTTAGATTAGGTGTAATTAGATTAAACTTCTTGTAATATTTTTTTATTTTTTGTAATTTAGTTGTTTGTTTTTGTAATATAGTACAAAGTTACCTGTAAAATAAATATAAATCCTAAAATAGCTACAATGTAGTTATTAATTATATTGTAGCTATCTTAGGGTTTATTTTATAGGTAAGTATTTATTTAGTTTTAAATAGGAATAATTTAGTTAATAATATTATTAATATTTATATTTATTTACATAATTAAGTTAGGGGGGTGTTAGAGTTAGACTCTAACACCCCCCTAACAACTAAATTACAAAAAATAAAAAAATATTACAAGATGTTTAATCTAATTAAACCTAATCTAAGCCCCCTAATAGACTTAGGTTTAGGGGGTAATACATTTAATGTAGGGGGCGGTGGTGAAGGGGGGTCAGATTAGAGGTTAATATATTTAATGTAGGTGGTGGCGGTGTAGGGGGGTCAGATTAGAGGTTAATATATTTAATGTAGGTGGCGGCGGTGTAGGGGGGTCAGATTAGGGGTTAATAAATTTAATGTAGGTGGCGGCGGGGTCCGGGAGCGGCGGTTTAGGGGTTAATACATATAATCTAGATGGCGGTGGGCTCCGGAAGCGGCGGTTTAGGGGTTAATACTAGGATAGGTTTATTGCAGTGTGGGCTATGGCGGTTTAGGGGTTAATAATTAGGCTTATTGCGTTGTGGGGGGTTGTCGGTCTAGGGGTTAATACATTTATTATTAGGAGTGAGAGGGGGGATTGCGGATATAGGGGTATACGTGTCGGGCTGATTTTTGGGAGGCGTGTTAGACAGTTACGGGAGATTTAATATTTTAGTTAGTTTTTTTAGGTGCAGGCAGTTTCTAAAGTGCCGTAAGTCACTGGCGACTCCAGAAATTTGTATTTACACTCATTTCTGGACATCGCTAGTTTGTCCGACTTACGGCACTTTAGCAACTGCCGGCGGGGTATATGTAATACCCCAATGTGCGAGGTGAAACTACGGGCGGCACGGGTTCCCTTGCTTGCGCCGAAAACTACGCCATATATCGGATCGCGCCCAGGGTGTCTATGCAATAAAATGTCAGTGTATACTTTTCACTACTACATTTACTACTACATTTTATTTTCCATTTTCAAATGTCTCCATTTATTTTTGCATTTAGGTGACACTGTATCCTGCTGTGAAGAAACATTTAGCAGAAGGGATATTTCACATTTTGGACCTCTGCATTGATCGAGATATCAAATTTTTAAACATGTCTTTACAAATAGGTGTGAGAGAAGTCTTCAAAGATTTGTACAATGAATATATCCAGTACCACAAAACCAAAAACCAAGGAGAGGAAAAATATACAGCCTGATAACTTTGCTTACAATATAAATATGTATGTTGAAATATATATTAAATCAGATTCATTATTTTTAAAATTGTGTAGTTATGTTGTTTGTTTTTACCTTAATTTTCACTTCCTTAAAGGGACAGTCTACTCCAGAATTTTTATTGTTTAAATAGATAATCCCTTTATTACCCATTCCCCAGTTTAGCATAACCAACACTATTATATTAATAAACGTTTTACCTATATGATTAACTGATTTCTAAGCCTCTGCAGACTGCCCCATTATCTCAGTTCTTTTGACAAACAAGCATTTTACCTAATCAATGCTAACTCTTACATAACTCCAAGGGAGTGAGCACAATGTTATCTATATGACACACATGATCTAGCAGTGTCTAAATGTTAAAATACACTGAGATAAGGGGCAGTTCAATGGCTTAGAAATTAGCATATGAGCCCCTACCTAGGTTTTGCTCTCCACAAAGAATACCAAAGAGCAAAGCAAATTTAATAATGAAAGTAAATTGGAAAGTTTTTTAAAATTGCATGCCCTATTGTAATCATGAAAGTTTAATTTTGACTAGATTATCCCTTTAAGAAACCCTTAAATTTGTATATACCCTCGTAATAGAACAATGTTTAAAGCATTCTTCTCCCAGTTTTAGCCCTCCAGAAATTTAAATTATTGTTGTTAATTTTAAAACTTTTTTTTCTGGAAATATATGTGGGATATGGATTTGATTTATTTTGGTAAATTGGTTGTATAGCCACTATGGAATAATCTAGGATACGACATTTATATTTTTTTGGTGCTCTTTACAAACTATTAGACCTTTTTTTTTTACTGCTGGAGGCCAGTTAGATTTTTTAATAGTTGCATAAATGGATTTATTTAGAATTTGAACTTTTCAAGTCTAGATTCACATATACATAAAACATTTCATATATTGTTTTATAGTATACAGTAATTATTAAAGGGACAGTCTACAGTTTAGTCATCTTAAAGTCTTACCTTAGATTAAGCTGCAAATAGCCTCCTGCACCCCTTTCTATATCCTGCAGCAGCAACGGTAAAACAGTTATTTTGAAATGAATATAGTTTCTGGACAGTTTGAAATGGCTGCCAAACTCAACCCACTGATGACATCACATTCTGGGCTGCATATTGCTTCCAATCACAAAATGCTCACTAGTTGGACTCAACAGACTGTCAATGCCATTCAGCAGAGTCCAAAGATGCAGCCCAGATTGTGATGTTATCGGTGGGTGGAGCTTGACAGCCAAAGGTGTGCAGGAGGCTATTTATTGCTTTATCTAAGGTAAGACTTTAAGATGACTAAGGTGTAGACTGTCCCTTAAAATAATTACCTGATTTGGAGAATGCAACTACTTCTGTAGGAGATGTGTTGCCGATTGTGAACAGGACTGGACCGTGCTCAGCTTCAGATAGTTAGCAAGTATAGGCAGACTTAGGTAAAACCGGAGAGTATTTGACCAACATGTCAGATATCAGCACCAGGTCTAGAAACGGTCATCACAGCAAAAGGGAGTATCAGCCGGATTTACCAGAAACAGCAAGTCTTGAGCCAGATTATCAGTCTACAGGTACAGACAAGGGTTAGGCAGGAGACTTGACTAAAGAACTCACCATGGCCAGAACCAAAAGAGCAAGCCAGAAACCAGCATGCTTGGGCTTCCATTAGAACAACCAGCAAATGCCTTTTAAAATCTCCCCCTACAGTCTTGGTGCCAGGAACCCTGCATAAAAAACTTCCTGCACAGAGGACCTTAAAGGAACACTAAAGTAAAATGAAACATTCACAATTTCGAGTATTGAACAACTTTCCAATTTCACTACTGTTATCAATTTTGCTTAGTTCTCTTGGTATCCATTGTTAAAGATTTATCCTAGGATAGTGCACTTGTCCATAGCCATCTGGCAGCAGTGTTTCCAACGTTACAAACCTCTGCAGTAGAGTTACAAACACTGCTGCCATAGAATGTTACAGACAATGTATTACTGTTTTATAAATATTGTTGCAACCTCTGCTGCCAGATGGCCAAGGACACGTGCCCGCTCCTGAGCTCAACTAGGTTTACTCTTTAACAAAGGATACCAAGGGAACTAACCAAAATTCATAATAGAAGTAAACTAGAATGTTGTTTAAAATGTCATCCTCTATCCAATCCATGTAAGTTAAAAAAAAAATTACTGCCATCAAGCATATTCACAAACCTCCTATGAAGCTATATACACACAGCATGGTCCTTGATCATTCTCCAAGCCTCTGCCCCAGGACTGGCACACCTCTGACCCTCAGCTTTATTCTGGTGTGTAAGCACAGCATGGCACTGTCAGGGTACTAGGAACCAGACAGAGATGTAAAATGCTAAATTAATCACACCTTTATTAAAAAAATAACAAAAAGTTATGAGTCCAAAAGCCAAATGGCAAGATACGAGTCAAAGCCAGAGCACATAATCTGACGAGTCGGGTCAGGAATACGAAGATCAGCGAAGTCAGGAACTAGCCAGGGATCAGGAACTATAAGATACGTCAAACAAGTCAGGTTATACACAGAAACAGGAACTCACAGAGAGATCAGAGACAACGCAAGGGCAATGGCAAACAGGACTTAGGCAGTTAAATAGGGAGTGATTACATCATCATTCTGGGACTGCAACCTGTGTCTCTCTGATGATGTTCTCCAGTTTGGCCATAAGAGGGAACCTGGGAGTAGTGAGCAGCATTACACACTCTGCTACAGGCCAAAAGAAAAGACAGGTGAGTCGAAATGGCAGCCAAGATAAAAAGCCGCAAATAACTATTGAAATCGGGGTGAAACCCTGACAGGCGCCCATCGCACCAAGGGACCTGACAAATAGTCGCTAATTCAGCATTAAAGGGACAGTATACACTCATTTTCATATAACTGCATGTAATAGACACTACTATAAAGAATAATATGCACAGATACTGATATAAAAATCCAGTATAAAACTGTTTAAAAACTTACTTAGAAGCTGTCAGTTTGGCTCTGTTGAAAAGGTAGCTGGAAAGCCCACTGCAAGTGGCAAATAAGACACTCCCCCCTCCCCCTTCTTTTGCATATGAAAAGACCCTTTACACAAACAGGAGCAAGCTGGAGTAGGTAGTCGAGCGTATTCACATAAAACTTTGGGGCTTGGTTAGGAGTCTGAAAATCAGAGCAATGTTATTTAAAAATAAGCAAAACTATACATTAATTTAAAAAAAAAACTTTATGGGCTATATAAATAGATTATCTACAAAACATTTATGCAAAGAAAAAATGAGTGTATAATGTCCCTTTAATCTTTTATAAAAATTTTTAACCATGCCTTGAATTAAAAAATTATAAAATAAAGCTTTAAAAAATATCATCATCTACATATCTTTAAAGTTAGCCTTTGATTTTTCCAGAATTCTTGTTTAATATTAAAAGAAACTGAATTAGCCATTTTTTTTATTATTATTTTTTTACCAAATAAATCAGGTGAGACTTGAGAACTCCTACAATATTCGACCTCCATTTATCCACAAGAGCACCATTAAAGGTATACTAAACCCAAATGTTTTTATTCATGATTCAGATGCAATTTTAAGCAACTTTCTAATTTACTCATCAATTTTTCCTTATTTTCTTGCTATCTTTATTTGAAAAAGCAGTAATTTAAGCTTAGGAGGCGGCCCATTTTTGGTTCAGCAGATGGGTAGTGCTTGCTGATTGGAGGCTACATTTTGCTGCCAATCGGCAAGCTCTACCAAGGTTCTGAACCAAAAATGGGCTGGCTCCTAAGCTTACAGTCCCGCTTTTCAAATAAAGATAGCAAGAAAACAAAGAAAATTTGATAATAGGAGTAAATTAGAAAGTTGCTTAAAATTGCATTCTCTATCTGAATCATTAAATAAAAAATGTGGGTTTAGTATCCCTTTAACGACCAATAATGGCTGTTGATCACCAAATACTAAATCAATACACGAAAAAGTGTGCAACAACCATCCTTTTATTATGGGTTAAATTACTGTTGGGATTATCTCTCCTCACCAGCAGGAGGTGGCAAAGAGCACCACAGCTAAGCTGTTAAGTATCACTCCCCTACCCATAAACCCCAGTCATTCTCTTTGCCTTTTGTGCATGGAGGAGGTAAAGTTTATGTGTCTGATGAATTTGGATTTATTTCACTTCAATCAAGAGTTTATTTTGAAAGCAGATTAGGTTTACTCTGATCTTTCCCTTCTTCATGGATTGGGTATAGCCGTACTCCACGTCAGCCTCTTCAGTAGGGCAGTGGTGGCTTTAAAGCAGTTAGGAACTTGTAAGGTGGGCCTTGCTGAGTTTTCCTAACAATATGCTGCCCTAGTACAGAAAGCCAGAGTAGGCTTACTCTGATCTTTCTTTCTCCACAGGTCTCTGTGAGGAGTGGCTTCCTCTCATGTCTGTTGGGCTGTTGTCCTTCCGGACAGCTTGTTGTGCAGGTAAGTGCCATTGTTATATTTACCTCTGAGAAGAGATTATTATTAAACAAAAAAAAGGCACTTATTATTTTATTATTTATTTATAAAGCGCCAGCAGATTACGCAGCGCTATACAAAGAATAAAAACATTACAGGGATACACAAACAAGTACAGTAGGGGTAAATAATGGTTGTAGGTGCAATAATTGAGTTATACAAAAGGAGAGGAGTGACCTGCCCTTGAGCACAATCAGTAGTAGTACACTTTAAATACAAAGTGGCCTACAGGTAGAAAGGCTCTCAAGCTTACAATCTAAAGGAGAGGGAATGGGCACAGAAGGTAAGAGAGAAGGGAAATAAGGCAGGGTAAACTGAGAATGAGTGATGATATAGGGGGGAAAAAGTGTATGGTGACTTAGCAAAAGAGGTTTTGAATGTGAGTCTGGAGAATGTGGTAAAATGTCAGTACAAAGGCTGTGAGTCTGGAGTGGTTTCTCTATCCTGGATTATTAATCACAGCTGCACATAATTACTGTTAGAAGGTGTGTGTATATATTAAGGTAAACACTAGGGTGGATTTGTGATGGGAAGGGACTGGAGGGCTAGTGCTTTTAAATATCTGGAGTCTGATGTTAGGCTTTGCAAATCTGATGTTAGGTGGGAGGCTGTGAAAAGAGAAAGAGGGTAAACATACCTGGTGAGAATGTTTAGCGGGGAGGAGTGATTTGAAGCACAGCAGGGTGGAAGAAAAGGTTTGGAAACAAAGTTTGGAGAATAAAAGATTGCAATATTACAATGATATTTAAAAATAATTCCATGATAGCCCAACAGAAATAAGAAATAATTGCACTCAGTGCTTGATTGGACAGATACCAATCAGGTGGATTACCTTGTAAAATGTTTTTTCAAATCTCTGGAGTCTGATGTTAGGCTTTGCAAATCTGATGTTAGGTGGGAGGCTTGTAAAATGTTTAGGGGTTATAATGAAGATCTGCACTTCTGTGGGACTTGTCCTGTATCAGGACTTTTAAGGCAGGCAGCAGGATCAGTGTTTTTCCTGGCTGTGAGGGGGCAGGTAGGCACCTCAGCAGTATTGCTGAGGTGTAGAGGTGTCATATTTTTTTTTTTTAGTAAAAGCTTCTATCATTTTAAATTTGCTTTTGAATAAAATAATTACTGCCCAAAATATTATTAGCTACAGATTGTTTTAGGACACAGATTGTTCTTGGGAATTACAATCCTTATGTTAAAATAAACAGTATTAAGTATTATTTTAACCCCTTAACGACCAAGGACGTACGCCATACGTCCTAAAAAAAAAATACACTTAACGCCTGAGGACGTATGGCGTACGTCCTCGGTCTGGAAAGCAGCTGGAAGCGATCCTGCTCGCTTCCAGCTGCTTTCCGGTTATTGCAGTGATGCCTCAACATCGAGGCATCCTGCAATAACCCCCCTTGGCCATCCGATGCAGAGAGAGCCACTCTGTGGCCCTCTCTGCACCGGACATCGATGGCCGGTTTCGTTGGTGGGTGGGAGCCAGTCTGGGAGGCGGGTGGGCGGCCATCGATGGGCCGTATGATGTGGAGGGGGCGGGAACGCCGGGGGGGGGCGCGCACGGGCAGGGCGCGCATGGGTAGGGAGCGGGTGGGAACCGCTACACTACAGAAAAATTATGTGAAAAAAGTGGCAGTGAGGGCCAAAAAGTATCTAAGTATATCGATCTAAGAGATCTGGGAGGGGGTGGGGGGGTTGGTCTTTTGGGGGGGCAAGCTACACTACAGAAAAATATTTAAAAAAATAATAAAACAAATGTTTTACTATAGTAAAACATTTGTCTTATTATTTTTTTAAATATTTTTCTGACAGCTGCCAGTACCAAAGATGGCTACTAATAAGTTAGAGGGGGATGGTTAAATAGCTGTTTGGGGGGTATCAGGGAGGTTGGGGGCTAAGGGGGATCCTCCAGAGCAGCATATGTAAATATGCCTTTTTAAAAAAACATTTTTTATCAAGGATAGCTTTTTTTTTTTAGTACTGGCAGACTTTCTGCCAGCACTTAACATGGCGGGGACAATTGTGGGGTGGGGGAGGGAAGAGAGCTGTTTGGGAGGGATCAGGGGGTGTAATGTGTCAGGTAGGAGGCTGATCTCTACACTAAAGCTAAAATTAACCCTACATGCTACCTAATTAACCCCTTCACTGCTAGCCATAATATACGTGTGATGCGCAGCGGCATTTAGCGGCCTTCTAATTGCCAAAAAGCAACGCCAAAGCCATGTATGTCTGCTATTTCTCAACAAAGGGGATCCCAGAGAAGCATTTACAACCATTTGTGCCATAATTGCACAAGCTGTTTGTAAATAATTTTAGTGAGAAACCTAAAATTGTGAAAAATTTAACTTTTTTTTTTATTTAATCGCATTTGGCGGTGAAATGGTGGCATGAAATATACCAAAATGGGCCTAGATCAATACTTAGGGTTGTCTACTACACTACAATAAAGCTAAAATTAACCCTACACGCTCCCTACATGCTCCCTAATTAACCCCTTCATTGCTGGGCATAATACATGTGTGGTGCGCAGTGGCATTTAGCGGCCTTCTAATTGCCAAAAAGCAACACCAAATCCATATACGTCTGCTATTTATGAAAAAAGGGGATCCCAGAGAAGCATTTACAACCATTTGTGCCATAATTGCACAAGCTGTTTGTAAATAAATTCAGTGAGAAACCTAAAGTTTGTAACAAAATGTGTGAAAAAGTGAAAAAAAAATTTATTTGATCGCATTTGGTGGTGAAATGGTGGCATGAAATATACCAAAATGGACCTAGATCAATACTTTGGGATGTCTTCTAAAAAAAAATATATACATGTCAAGGGATATTCAGGGATTCCTGGAAGATATCAGTGTTCCAATGTAATTAGCGCTAAGTTTGAAAAAAAGTGGTTTGGAAATAGCAAAGTGCTACTTGTATTTATTGCCCTATAACTTGCAAAAAAAGCAAAGAACATGTAAACATTGGGTATTTCTAAACTCAGGACAAAATTTGGAAACTATTTAGCATGGGTGTTTTTTGGTGGTTGTAGATGTGTATCAGATTTTGGGGGTCAAAGTTAGAAAAAGTGTGTTTTCCATTTTTTCCTCATATTTTATATTTTTTTTTATAGTAAATTATGATGAAAATAATGGTATCTTTAGAAAGTCCATTTAATGGCGAGAAAAACGGTATATAATATGTGTGGGTACAGTAAATGAGTAAGAGTAAAATTACAGCTAAACACAAACACTGCAGAAATGTAAAAATAGCCTTGGTCCCAAACGGTCAGAAAATGGAAAAGTGCTGTGGTCATTAAGGGGTTAAGGAGAAATTTATTTTTTTTAAATTTTCTTTTTATAATAATGGAAGAAACTGCTCCTATGGACAGGTGTCACATTTGTTCGGATGCCCAAGTTGAACCCCCCTTGCTTTTTTGTTCCTCATGTATTGAGAGGATTATTAGACATAAAGATAAAAATTTTGTCTCTGAGCCATCAATCTCTTAGGTTGATGCTGTTCAAGCTATGCCAGAGCCTTCTCCTCATACGTCCAAGCACTATTGCCGTCACATGCAGTGCCCTGCAATTCCTCTGTCTTCTGATAGAAGTTTTATACAAAAAGAAATTGCTGCCCAGGTATCTTATGATGCATCTGCTGCATTATCTGCCATTCCTATGTTTCAGGGGAAGCTGAAGAGGAAAGAGAGAGATTCAGAAAGTAAGGTTTCTGCTCCTTGTTCTGATACCAATTTGGCTTTTTCTCACAGATCTGAGGAGGAAGACACATAGGTAGCCTCTGAGGGTGAAATTTCAGATTTGGACAGTGTAATTCTTTCATCTGATGCTGAGGTTGTATCCTTCAGATTTAAGCTTAAACACGTCTGTGTATTTTTAAAAGAGGTTTTGGCTACTCAGATTCTCCTGTTGTTGTCAATCCTACCTTGGCTAGAGGGGGCCATTTCTACTTTGGCCAAGAGAACTACTATTCCTGTTGAGGATAGCTGCTTTTTTAAGGATCATATAGACAAAAAGTTAGAGGCATATTTAAAGAGGATATTTGTCCATCAGGGTTTTCAATGGCAACCTGCAGTTTGCATTGCCACCTTGACAAGTGCTGCAGCCTATTGGTTTGATGCCTTGTCAGAGTCTCTTAAGAGAGAGAGACTTCCTTAGAGTAAATACAAGATAGGATTAAGGCTCTTAAGCTGGCCAATTCCTTTATCACTTATGCTTCCTTACAGGTCATTAAATTTGGAGCCAAAATGTCTGGTTTTGCAATAATGGCATGCAGAGCATTGTGGCTGAAATCATGGTCAGCGGATGTTTCTTCTAAGTCTAAGCTTTTGGCAATCTCTTGCAAGGGCAAAAACTTTGGCCCTAGTTTGAAAGAGATTATTTCTGATATTATGGGTGGAAAATTATATTTTATCCCACAAGACAAGAAACAGAGACCGAAAGGATGACAGAGTAATTTTCATTCCTTTCGTAACCTCAAAGGGAAATTTTCCCCTTCCTCTTCCAAGCAGGAACAATCCAAGTCCTCCTGGAAGCCCAACCAGTCTTGGCATAAGGGGAAGCAATCAAAGAAACCCGCAGCTGATTCAAAGTCAGCATGAAGGGTTTGCCCCCGATCTGGGAATGGATCAAGTAGGAGGCAGACTTTCTCAGTTCTTTCTAGCTTGGATAAGAGATGTCCCAGACCCTTGGGCTGTGGACATAGTGTCTCAAGGTTACAAATTGGAATTCAAGACTTTTCCTCCCAGGGGCAAGTTCCACCTCCAGATTATCTGCAGACCAGATAAAAAGAGAGACATTCTTGAAATGTGTTCAGGATCTTTCCCTGGAAGTGATTGAAACAGTTCCAGTTCTGGAACAGGGTCTAAGTTTCTATTCCAACCTGTTTGTGGTTTCCAAGAAAGAGCGACATTTCGCACTATTTTGGACCTGAAATGTTTAAACAAGTTCCTCAAGATGGACCTGAAATGTTTAAAAAAAGTCCTTCAAGATGGAGACCATTCGCTCCATTCTTCCTTTAGTGCAAGAGGGCCAGTTCATGACAACCACAGACCTGAAGGATGCATACCTTCATGTTCCTATTCACAGGGACCATCACAAATTTCTAAGATTTGCCTTTCTGGACAAACACTTTCAGTTTGTGGCCCTTCCATTTGGTCTTGCCATAGCTCCCAGAATATTCTTAAAGGTTCTGGGGGCTCTGTTGGCAGTGATCCGATCTCAGGGAATTGCTGTGGCGCCTTGTCTGGACGACATCTTGGTTCAGGTGCCATCTTTTCAACAAGCAAAATCTCACACAGAGATCTTGTTGTCTTTTCTTCGTTCCCACGGACAGAAAGTGAATCTGGAAAAAAGATACGATCGGGTTGATTGACACCCACTGCTAGCAGCCGATTGGCCATGAATGTGCAGGGGGCGGCATTGCACAAGCATTTCATAAGTAATGCTTGTGTAATGATAAATGCCAACAGCGTATGTTGTCGGCATTTATCGATGTGCGGTGGACATGATCTGCTACACACTGGTAGTTAATCCTGGTATAAATTCTCAGTTTCCTTTTACAGGTAGGGTGTTCAATATATTTCACAGTTTACAAACCTTGAACCAGGCCTAAGGGGATCCCTGAGTAATACATTATTCCGTATATACTGTGAGAGGATGGAAAAGGTTGCATGTGGAAGATGTGCCAAGCGCAGACTGCGTAGGAAGCCTTGCACTAAATTGGGCAAAGCAAAATAGTGTGTACTTGCCAGCCAATATACAACCACTTTACACAGTGTTGCACAGCTGTACCACTGGATGTTCGGGAGGTTTAGTCCTCCACTTCCAGTCTGTAAGCTAAGTTTCTATATTGATACACTGTTTTCTTTCATAAGATGGTGAGAGTCCTTGAGTTGTCATATGTTGGAATTACCCTCCTGACCACTAGGAGGAGGCAAGACACCCCAAAACACCAGAGCTTTAAAGGGACAGTCTAGTCCAAAATAAACTTTCATGATTCAGATAGGGTGTGTAATTTTAAACAATTTTCCAATTTACTTTTATCACCAATTTAGCTTTGCTCTCTGGGTATTCTTGGTTGAAAACTAAACCTAGGTAGGCTCATTTGCTAATTTCTTAGACCTTGAAGGTTGCCTCTTATCTGAATGCAGTGTTTCACCACTAGAGGGCATTAGTTCATGTGTGTGATATAGATAACATTGTGCTCACACACATGGAGTTACCTAGGAGCCAGCACTGATTGGCTAAAATGCAAGTCTGTCAAAAGAACTGTAATAAGGGGGCAGTCTGCAGAGGCTTAGATACAAGGTAATCATAGAGGTAAAAAGTGTAATTTAGCGTGGTCAGGCTGTTTACAGTGTACTTTCTTTTACCTGTGCTAAATTTCTTCTTGTTTTCTTTGGATTCGTATTCAGTTTGTAAGGAAGGCTCTCAGAACCGGTGGCGATAAGTTAACAGAGCTTGGTTTTCCTGTACTAATTTTATATGCAAAGCTTTTTGCGGTTTCCCATAGCTTTTCAGCTCTTGTTTGGCAATACCTTATTATTGTTACTGTCTCCCTCTTAATGGTTAATCAGCTTTGCTTTGTGCCTTTTCTTTCCTTCAAGGTTAACTGTGTGCTTTGTACTGCTTATTTGCTTCAGTTTATATCTGATACTTAAGCTATTTCCTTACTGGTACTATGGAGCACATTATTGAAGCTCAAGCCTCTAATCCATCAGTTAAAGGGAGATCCTCTTATACTTTAACTCCTTCAAGTTTTTGTTTGCTTTGTAAGGATTCTCAAGTGTGTGTTCCTGCTCAGATATGGGCCTTATGTGCTGCATCTAGTTCTAACCCTAAACAAGGTTTTGCTGTGCTTTAGAGTGTACAAGGATTTTCTTTTGCATGATGTACCGAGTCCACGGATTCATCCTTACTTGTGGGATATTGTCCTTCCTGACAGGAAGTAGCAAAGAGAGCACCACAGCAGAGCTGTCTATATAGCTCCCCCCTTAACTCCACCCCCCAGTCATTCTCTTTGCTGGCTCTAAGCAGGAAGGGTAAAGAGAAGAGGTGTTAAACTGTTAGTTTTTATTTTATCTTCAATCAAGAGTTTGTTATTTTTAAATGGTACCGGTGTTGTACTATTTACTCTCAGGCAGGACATAGATGAAGATTTCTGCCTGGAGGATGATGATCTTAGCATTTGTAACTAAGGTCCACTGCTGTTCCCACAGAAGCTGAGGAGTACAGGAAAACTTCAGTGTGAGGAACGGTTTCTTGCTATACAGCAATGAGGTATGTTCAGTCATTTTTCTGCAGAGACTGTGTTAACTCAGAAAGGCTGACAGTATCCCCATTAGGGGAAGGGTAAGCAGTAATCCTAGTGTGAAAGAGGCTTTACTAGCTTGCATAAAGGGCTAAGATTTTTGGGCACTCAGTTTGTTTATGAAAAATTGGGACAAAAGTTTGTGTGTTCTGGGAGTAAAGTTTTTTATGTTTATGGGACGTTTGCTTGAGGGGTCATTTGGCTTTTTGGGGTTGTTATAACCCACATGGTTTTAAAACTAGGTTTGTTAGATTTGTGTAGGCCCCAGCAACATTGAGTGAGGTGGGCGGGGCCTGTATTTAGTTATACAGACAAGCAGCAAGCAACTTCTCCTGAGGTCCTATTAATCTTCAGAGGGGCTATTCGAAGCTTTAACCCCATATTATCGTTCCTAAGGGCAGGTAGGGCCACAGCAGAGTGGCAAGTTGCTTATAGGGGTTTTTAACCAGTTTTAGACAAATTTCAATCCGTTTTTTTCATTTGGGGGTTTATTGCTTATTAACTTGTGGTGCAATCCTTCTAAAGCTTAGTGGGTACACTGTTAAAATTTCGGAAAAATTTAAGCAATTTTAACCTTTTTTGCAGTTTGTATATGCCTTTTTTTTCTCTTAAAGGCACAGTACCGTTTTTGCAAATTGTGTTTTTTTCATTAAATAAAGTGTTTTCCAAGCTTGCTTGCTTTATTACTAGTCTGTTAAACATGTCTGAGACTGAGGAAACTCATTGCTCAATTTTTTAAGAAGCCATTGTGGCCTCAGGTTGCCTTTCTGGACAAGCATTATCAGTTTGTGGCTCTTCCTTTTGGGTTGGCCACAGCGCCACGAATCTTCACAAAGGTGCTAGGGTCCCTTCTGGCAGTTCTAAGGCCACGGGGCATAGCAGTGGCGCCTTATCTAGATGACATTCTAATTCAAGCGTCGACCTTCCAACTAGCCAAGTCTCACACGGACTTCGTGTTGGCCTTTCTAAGATCTCACGGGTGTAAGGTGAACATAAAAAATAATTCTTTCCCCCCTCACAAGAGTTTCATTTCTAGGGACTCTGATAGACTCAGTGGACATGAAAATATTTCTGACGAAGGTCAGAAAATCAAAGATTTTGTCCACCTGCCGAGCTCTTCACTCCATTCTACGGCCGTCAGTGGCTCAGTGTATGGAGGTAATCGGTCTAATGGTAGCGGCAATGGACATAGTTCCGTTTACTCGCTTGCATCTCTTCCACCATGGTATCTGCCACTGAGACAGGACCTTCTGATTCAAGGTCCATTCAAGCATCCAAATCTAATTTCTCTGCAACTGACTGCTTGGAGATTGAACGCTTGATTCTATCAAAGCGGGGTTTCTCTGAGTCAGTCATAAATACCTTGATTCAGGCTCGAAAGCCTGTTACCAGGAAAATTTATCATAAGATATGGCGTAAATATCTTTTTTGGTGCGAATCCAAAGGCTTCTCCTGGAGTAAAATCAGGATTCCTATGATTTTGTATTTTCTCCAGTAGGGATTGGAGAAAGGATTGTCAGCTAGTTCCCTAAAGGGACAGATATCTGCTCTGTCTATTTTGTTGCACAAGCGTCTGGCAGATGTTCCAGACGTTCTGGCTTTTTTTCAGGCTTTAGCTAGAATTAAGCCTGTGTTTAAACCTGTTGCTCCGCCATGGAGTTTAAATTTAGTTCTTAGAGTTCTTCAGGGGGTTCCGTTTGAACTCGTGCATTCCATAGATATTAAGCTTTTATCTTGGAAAGTTTTGTTCCTAGTTGCTATCTCTTCAGCTCGAAGAGTTTCTGAACTATCTGCATTACAATGTGACTCACCTTATCTTGTGTTCCATGCTGATAAGGTGGTTTTGCGTACCAAGCCTGGGTTCCTACCTAAGGTTGTTACTAACTGGAATATCAATCAGGAAATTGTTGTTCCTTCTGTGTCCTAATCCTTCTTGTAAGAAGGAACGTCTGTTGCACAACTTGGACGTGGTTCATGCTTTGAAATTTTACTTGCAGGCAACCAAAGATTTTCGTCAAACATCTTCTTTGTTTGTTGTCTATTCTGGAAAGCGTAGGGGTCAAAAGGCTACGGCGACTTCTCTTTCCTTTTGGCTGAAAAGCATCATCCGTTTGGCTTATGAGACTGCTGGACATCAGCCTCCTGAAAGGATTACAGCTCATTCTACTAGAGCGGTAGCTTCCACATGGGCTTTTAAAAATGATGCTTCTGTTGAACAGATTTGTAAGGCTGCGACTTGGTCTTCGCTTTGTACCTTTTCAAAATTTTACAAATTTGATACTTTTGCTTCTTCGGAAGCTATTTTTGGGAGAGAGGTTTTGCTAGCAGTGGTGCCTTCCGTTTAAGTTTCTGTCTTGTCCCTCCCTTCATCTTCATCCGTGTCCTAAAGCTTTGGTATTGGTATCCCACAAGTAAGGATGAATCCGTGGACTCGGTACATCATGCAAAAGAAAACAAAATTCATGCTTACCTGATAAATTTCTTTCTTTTGCGATGTACCGAGTCCACGGCCCGCCCTGTCTATTCAAGACAGATAGTATTTTTTTTATGTAACTTCAGTCACCTCTGCACCTTATAGTTTCTCCTTTTCTTCCTTGGCCTTCGGTCGAATGACTGGGGGGTAGAGTTAAGGGGGGAGCTATATAGACAGCTCTGCTGTGGTGCTCTCTTTGCTACTTCCTGTCAGGAAAGACAATATCCCACAAGTAAGGATGAATCCGTTGACTCGGTACATCGCAAAAGAAAGAAATTTATCAGGTAAGCATAAATTTAGTTTTTTCCCTTTTCTCCCAGGAGAGTATATATGAAATTTCTTGTAAAGGATGATAGTCACTCTACTATTAATGAGGCTTTAACTATCTGGCCTACAGCTGTTAAGCACAGACATTTGTAAGGATTGCAATGTGGTCCCTATTTGTCCTTTGATCTATTCAGGGATAGTTACCCATTGATGATAGGAGTGTTTCTGACTCTGAAGACTTATTTTGAGGATAGTCTCTCGGAATCTCAGGACCCTGCTGCTGTGGCAGAGGATGTGTCTTTTAATTTCAGGCTTGACATATTCATACTTTTTTTGCAGTAAGACAAAATAAAAACAAAGCAATGTCTCCATAGGTTGACAAATTCAAGTAAGTAAACATAACAGAAGCAGCTCATGTGTTACAGGGCACTACCAGTAGTGCTTGTGGAACAGGCTGAGAATTCAAGCCCTCCAGCTAGGCGACTCTCATGCAATGTCTTCGTTTTGCTCCCGACCAAAGGAGTTTCCAAGCCAGGCTTGCAAAAGATTCTTAATCCTCCATCTGTCATATCAGGTGCCCCTGGCAGAAGCCAGATATTCCTTTTAATTCTAGCAGGAGGGCAAGTGGCAGGCACTGCAGAAACCAGACAAGCGCACCAAAATATAATAAAAATGAAAAAACTTTAATGGAAAAATATATATAAAATACATATAAGGCTGAGCACGGAAACAGGGGGGGACAAGACCAGCATAGCCTGACGCGTTTCGCGCCCTCTAGTGGCGCTTATTCATAGGCTCTTCCTTTTAATTCTGTCTGCCAAGTTTAAACCTATTTTCCCTCTTCCTCCTGCTAATACAGAGATTTGGGAAATGATTCCTAAAGTGGATGCAGCGTACTAACCTATTTTGATAATGTATTTAAATACTTAAGTATTAGCTATTTAAAATCTATGTAAACTTAGCCAACAGAAGAAATTAAACTTCCAGCAGTGGGGGGGGGGGGATAAGTAAAGACACATTTTCATTGTACTCTCCAAGTACTCGTCTTTTGGTATACCAAGAAAAATAAGATAAGGCAGTATGTGTATGTATAAAAAGTGATGAGAAGGTCTGATTTCCATGCTAGATTAGCCAATTTTCATTGGTTGTGGATTCAAAGAGCAAAAACAGCAATACCATTTTAAACATAAAGGAGTAATGTCTCATACATCTTATTGTCAGGGTATTGCTGAGTGACATTAGATAATATACAATATATATACATACACATATATATGATAAGATAAAATTATTAATTTATATATGAAGTTATTTGTATTAGTTTTATTACTGTAAGATGACAGTTCTCTCTATCAAATGACTTGAAGTGGGTAACACAAACCCCCCTCTTGTTGTCAGAGACAAATTACAAACCGGACATGTCCCAGTACACAGAAAGAAAGTATGTTTACTCAGACCTCCTGCTGTTCAATAATCAAGACTTATAAAAAGCAGGATATAATGCATTTGCTCCCAAAAGCAATCATTTATCTCAAATTGTAAGAGTTAATGTCACTTCAAATAAACTTTTGATCACTGCCTGGAAATGTGTAATAAGATTTCCTATTAGATCACCTGAACCCCTGTAGTCAGAGAGACCGGAAGTCTGCAGTTTGAGATACATTTCCAGGATGGCCAGGAAATGTAAATGTCTATCATCTGAGTGTTAATTATTCCATACTGAGTTAAATAGGCCCAGTCTTGACGTTTCAGCTTGTGTGTCTTGTTCAGTGGTGGTCGTCTTTCAGCCTTTCTTACCTTGGCCATGTCTCTGAGTATTGCACACCTTGTGCTTTTGGGCACTCCAGTGATGTTGCAGCTCTGAAATATGGCCAAACTGGTGGCAAGTGGCATCTTGGCAGCTGCACGCTTGACTTTTCTCAGTTCATGGGCAGTTATTTTGCGCCTTGGTTTTTCCACACGCTTCTTGCGACCCTGTTGACTATTTTGAATGAAACGCTTGATTGTTCGATGATCACGCTTCAGAAGCTTTGCAATTTTAAGAGTGCTGCATCCCTCTGCAAGATATCTCACTATTTTTGACTTTTCTGAGCCTGTCAAGTCCTTCTTTTGACCCATTTTGCCAAAGGAAAGGAAGTTGCCTAATAATTATGCACACCGGATATAGGGTGTTGATGTCATTAGACCACACCCCTTCTCATTACAGAGATGCACATCACCTAATATGCTTAATTGGTAGTAGGCTTTCGAGCCTATACAGCTTGGAGTAAGACAACATGCATAAAGAGGATGATGTGGTCAAAATACTAATTTGCCTAATAATTCTGCACTCCCTGTATATATATATATATATATATATATATATATATATATATATATATATATAAAAATGTAGCAGGAAAAGCACTCACTGGACTTCAGACTTCAAATGTGACAACAAAATTTATTGAATGTGACGTTTCGGGACTTAACACGTCCCTTCCTCTGACAGTTTGAAAACTCCAAACAAACCAACTTATAAAAGCATACAAAACCCACCCCCAATACTAGCTCCAATCACTGGAAACCGTGTGCAAAATACAATGGTTTCAAGCAGACAAGTGTATTAAATAAAACATGTATTCACAATTGCAAAGTGAAAAAATTCAACCGTTATTACTGTAATGTTAAAAATACAAAATGTGATAAATATATAAATGCATATGTGAATATCGCACGAATAATGCCCCCAGACCACTAAAACTACCAATATGGATCATTACAGCACCCCTGTATCAGAAATGGACTCTCCTCCAACATCATTAAAGGGTTTAACATCACATAAGGATACTCCCCTAATGCCAATTAATATCATGATTCACAGATCAAGAATCCCATAATTGCTTATTATAAGCGGCACTGCTTCCATTCACATACCGCATCACCATTCATAATGTAATCAGAAATAAAACCAAACCCGATTGCTGTCAAAGATCTCCCTTAGTGAACACAACACCGGTGATTACATCACAGCACGTCCACTAATCTCCCATTGGACCAATCAACACGTTGTCCAGACAACTGGGAAAACAAAGGCGTGCCCCAACCAATGACCAAACAGAGGTACTAGAGTCAGGGACCAATATATCCGCCCACTGTGAGCGTGCCTCCTCACAAACATACCTAATGCGGAAGTTGCTATGGCAACCGATCCCGGAGAATACATGACAGGGAATCCCCACAGAACTCCACTATTTACATCGGCCCCCATAATCTACCCATACCGGGCGTGTAACAGCAATGAGAATAAGCTGTGTGTAAAACACCAAACAAACCTATATGTACAGTATTACTATTCACTCCAAATAACCTTAGATCAGCGCGGCTGGTGAGAATGTAAACACAAATATACGTAGTATCACTCTAACAGATTTTTACACTCCACCACGCCATATTCTCTCCTATTAACCAGCCAACCCAGTTGTCATAGTGACTAGCCCTAATAACAGAGGCGTGCTCAAGTCACTCTTCAATGTTAGTATGTTAGGAGATAACAAACTGGTTGCCACAAGCAACCGGAACAACCACTTAGAATTGTAACATACGTAAAGTGCCTGACCAAGGAATCTATCAACCACCCCATAGCAAAAAATCACATTAGTACCCCCCTTATCACCAACAGGTATGCAACCTAAAATAAAAAAAAGGTACGATCATGAATTCATTTCTCTCAGCGACTCACATCCATAATAACTGGTGGAGCCCCAGAGAATCCATCAAAACAACAACAAACAAAAACCAACCAAAAAAACAAAATGATATGGATATGTATCTTTAAGAACAACTTAATATTAATCAGAGTGATAACAAAATAGATGTGTCACCAACATAGAGTGATCCCAAAAAACACCCCAACCATCTACAATCAAAATTAATATAAACCATCACATCCAACCAACCAGCGGCCCCCTCTAGAGCCCATACTGTCACCAAACCAAAGATATAGGAAGTCCATACATCCATACTATCATCCTATCTCCATGAGTAAATAACTGATAAATATAAATAAGCAACCCCAAGGAAGAAAACGCTTCACTCTCCGGTCTTTTCGTCAATATTTATTTATTATTCACAAGAGTTGTATTACAGCATTCCCAAACGTTTCGACACCTATTGGTGTCTTTTTCAATGGGTATTTGCCAAAATTCTTTTGTCAGGAGCCTTTTGGGACAAAAGAATTTTGGCAAATACCCATTGAAAAAGACACCAATAGGTGTCGAAACGTTTGGGAATGCTGTAATACAACTCTTGTGAATAATAAATAAATATTGACGAAAAGACCGGAGAGTGAAGCGTTTTCTTCCTTGGGGTTGAACGTAAATCTACATTTTTCCACGCAGCACCCCGGCAGATGATCCTTGGAACAGTGAGTGCACTATAACTGCTATTGCTCTATATATATATATATATATATATATATATATATATATATATATATATATATATATTTGAAAGATATCCGAATACCCCCCTTGTTTGGTATTGAAATACACATGCACAGTCAAATTAAATAATACTATATCAAATTGACCAACTAGTTTATTGAGCTGGAAAATATAAGTGTATTAAGAAACACTTTAAAAATATATAAGAGAGTATATTTATCTGTAGTATTTTGCACAGCTACATTTCAGTTACCTGTTGCCCCCAGTGTCCGATTGAGGTATTGTGGCCAAAAATATTCAATTAAGGAAATTGGATTACAAAGTGGCATTCCTAGTAGCCAATGAGAGATAAGGTCGTACACAGATTCTATTGGGTGATTAAGAAATGGGGAGGATATAAGCTCTGCACATGGAAGAGAAAGGGGCCTTTTTTTGCTTCTTCTTGGTGACTGACTAAGCCTTGCCTGTTGTCCTTGTTGCAATCCTGCCTTGCTGTCATTTTGCTTACAGAGGGACGCATTTTGCTTACAGAGGGACGCGAGTGTGCGAACACAGTTTTCTGTAAGACAAATCCTGTTGGGACCCTCTTTCTAAATAAGAGATTATTGGGCGTAATTCTCTTCCAAAAATTGGTGCAATATTTCCCCACGAATGACAATAGAGTTATGGAACATTGAACCCTCATATTGGTTACTGGTAACGTATCAGCAGTTTTACATTTTAAATGTTTTAAATCCAAAGATATTCTATAGCTATAGTTAAATTGTAGCTGGGATTTGTGAGTGTAATTTGTAGTTACAGGTAGGTGTTCCATAGGCCTGTGTAGTCTATAAATAATCATATCTAGTCAAGCAATTTTCTGTTGAGAGGAAAGGTTTTGTATTACATATTGATACATTAAATTGTATTTACTGTGAACTCTCTTAAGAATTGCACATAAATTGGCTATTGTGTTGAATTGCTAATTGTATAACAATCTCTGGTTGATTATTTGAAGTTTTATAAGACTATTTTGGGCCAAATAGTTTAATTTATATTTTTCTGGAAGTTCTATTAGATTTATTGAGATTTGGTAAGATTTGTGTTGAAATATTTGGTTATATTGTTAACTAAACATTGTTAAGTTAGTAGTCCATATTTTGGTATTGAAGTAAGTGTTGCTGGTTAAATACAAATTCAATGTGGGATATTTGTTAAGTGATTCATTTTGAGTTAAGGTTAATTTATAGAAATATTGTGTCCATACATGGAATAATAGACAATATCTATTGAATAGTAATTACTATAAATATCTCTATAGCCTGCTTGATATTTTAATATTGCATTGATAGATATAACTGGTTATAGGTGATATTCAGCTACTAAATAAATATAATCAAAGTGTCGATGAAGATTAACTGATCAGAATTTAGGAATATTTTATATTGAGATTAAATATTAATTTTTAATAATAATCTTGTTGTCAAATTTATAGATATCTCAGTAGTGATATTTTGGGGTACACTACAGAGATTTAACATTTTACTGGAATGTATTGACAAAACTCTACTATATTAATTGTTGATATCGCAGACCATAATTTTAAACTGCTATTAATTATTAATATTCATAATTACAATACGTAACATGTTGGTGGCAACTGCTGCTGATAAATACACCAGCATTACTGGACGACACTCCTGAGATGTATTAACATTATACTCTGCTGCTGATACATACTGTATAGATCAAACAGGATTGATGCCAAATAGAAATCCCTCTGCTAATTTGCGTAAAGGTATTTTCTTGTAATTGGTAAGAGTCCATGAACTAGTGACGTAGGGAATATACAATCCTACCAGGAGGGGTAAAGTTTCCCAAACCTCAAAATGCCTATAAATACACCCCTCACCACACCCACAATTCAGTTTTGCAAACTTTGCCTCCTATGGAGGTGGTGAAGTAAATTTGTGCTAAGATTTATATGTTGATATGCGCTTCTCAGCATTTTTGAAGCCAGATTCCTCCGACTATAGTGAATGTCAGAGGGATGTGAAGGGAGTATCACCTATTGAATGCAATGGTTTTCCTCACGGGGATCTATTCCATAGGTTCTCTGTTATTGGTCGTAGAGATTCATCTCCTACCTCCCTTTTCAGATCGACGATATACTCTCATATTCCAATACCTCTACTGATAACCGTTTCAGTACTGGTTTGGCTATCTGCTATATGTGGATGGGTGTCTTTTGGTAAGTATGTTTTCATTACTTAAAACACTCTCAGCTATGGTTTGGCACTTTATGTATTTATATAAAGTTCTAAATATATGTATTGTACTTATATTTGCCATGATTCAGGTTTTCAGTATATTTCCTTTTGCAGACTGTCAGTTTCATATCTGGGAAATGCTTTTTTATGAAAATGTATTTCTTACCTGGGGTATAGTCTCTTTTTCAAATTGACTGTCTTTTAAATTCGCGGGCAGAATTAGGCTCGCAAGGGCGCAAAATGCCAAAGTTTATTGCGTCATTCTTGGCACAAGATTTTTTTGGCGCAAAGTTACGTTTGTTGATGCAAATTCGTAATTTCTGGCATCTTAGTTGACGCCGAGTCCTTCACAAGGTTGCTCCATCTGTGACGCGAGTGTGTTGTTTCCGGACGTTTTTGGCGCAAAAAATATTTTTGTTTGTTGTGCGTCATACTTGGCGCCAAATATTTTCATTATTTAAGACCCCATTCCTATTTGCCTCTTACTTTTTTTCTATGTCAGAGGGCTATGCACTGTTTGCATTTTTTCCCATTCCTGAAACTGCCATATAAGAACATTGACAATTTTGCTTTATATGTTGTTTTTTTCTCTTACATTTGCAAGATGTCTCAATCTGATCCTGTCTCAGAAATCACTGTTGGAACCCTGCTGCCTGATAACAGTTCTACCAAAGCTAAGTGCATTTGTTGTAAACTTGTGGAGATTATACTTGCAGCTGTGGTTTGTAATAGTTGTCATGATAAACTTTTACATGCAGAAAATGTATCCATCAGTAGTAGTTAATTACCTGTTGCTGTTCCCTCAACATCTAATGCACAAGATATACCTGTAAATTTAAAATAATTTATTTCTGATTCTATTCAGAAGGCTTTGTCTGCCATTCCACCTTTTAATAAACGTAAAAGGTCTTTTAAAACTTCTCATAGAGTTGATGAAATTTCAAATGACTAGCAACATACTGATTTATCCTTCTCTGATGAGGATCTATCTGATTCAGAAGATCCTGCCTCAGATATTGACACTGACAAATCCTCTTATTTATTTAAAATGGAGTATATTCGTTCTTTGTTAAAAGAAGTGTTGATTACATTAGAATTGGAGGAAACTAGTCCTCTAAATATTAAAACTAGTAAACGTTTAAATTCTGTTTATAAACCTCCTGTGGTTATTCCAGAGGTGTTTCCAGTTCCTGATGCTATTTCTGATGATTTCTAAAGAATGAAATAGACCTGGTACTTCTTTTATTCCTTCTTCAAGGTTTAAAAAATTGTATCCTTTGCCAGCAGTTAGATTGGAGTTTTGGGAAAAGATCCCCAGTTGATGGGGTTATCTCTACTCTTGCTAAATGTACTACTATTCCTACGGAAGATAGTACTTCTTTTAAAGATCCTTTAGATAGGAATCTTGAATCTTATCTAAAGAAGATTTATTTATATTCAGGTCATCTTCTTATGCAATTTCTTTGGCGCAACAAGTATTGGATCATGATTTGTCTAGCATTGTTAAGTTGATTCAACATGCTAATAATTTCATTTGTGATGCCATTTTTTATATCTTCAAAATTGATGTTAAATATATGTCTTTAGCTAGAAGAGCTTTGTAGCTCAAATCTTGGAATGCTGATATGACTTCTAAGTCAAGATTGCTAACTCTTTCTTTCCAAGGTAATAAATTATTTGGTTCTCAGTTGGATTCAATAATTTCAACTGTCACTGGGGGGAAGGGAGTTTTTTTGCCTCAGGATAAAAGACCTAAGGGTAAATCTAAAGCGTCTAACCGTTTTCGTTCCTTTCGACAAAATAAGGAACAGAAACCTAATCCTTCCCCCAAGGAATCTGTTTCCAATTGGAAGCCTTCTTCAAATTGGAATAAATCCAATCCATTTAAGAGATCAAAGCCAGCCCCAAGTCCGTATGAAGGTGCGGCCCTCATTTCAGCTCAAAGATGTTTGGATCAATTCGGTCCAAAATCATTGGATTCAGAGTATTGTCTCTCAGGGGTACAGAATAGGATTCAGAGTAAGACCGCCTGTGAGAAGATTTTTTCTCTCACGCATTCCAGCAAACCCAGTAAAGGCTCAGGCTTTCCTGAAGTGTGTTTCAGACCTTGAGTTATCATGGGTAATCATGCCAGTTCCGTTTCAGGAACAGGGTCTGGGGTTTTATTAAAATCTATTTATTGTTCCAAAGAAAGAAAATTCATTCAGACCAGTTCTGGATCTAAAGATTTTGAATCGATATGTAAGAGTACCAACTTTCAAAATGGTGACTAGAAGGACTATTCTGCCTTTTGTTCAGCAAGGGCATTATATGTCCACAATAGACTTACAGGATGTATATCTTCATATTCCGATTCATCCGGATCACTATCAGTTCCTGAGATTCTTTTCTAGACAAGCATTACCAATTTGTTGCTCTTCCTTTTGGCCTAGCGACAGCTCCAAGAATATTTTTAAAGGTTCTTGGTGCCCTACTCTCTGTAATCAGAGATTGGGGTATTGCGGTGTTTCCTTATTTGGATGATATCTTGGTACTCGCTCAGTCTTTACGCTCTGCAGAATCTCACACTAGTGTTGTTTCTAAGAAGACATGGTTGGAGGATCAATTTACCAAAAAGTTATTTGATTCCTCAAACAAAGGTAACCTTTTTAGGTTTCCAGATAGATTCAGGGTCCATGACTTTGTCTTTAACAGACAAGAGATGTTTGAAATTGGTTGCAGCCTGTCGGAACCTTCAGTCTTAGTCATTCCCTTCAGTAGCTATGTGCATGGAAGTTTTAGATCTCATGACTGCAGCATTGGACGTGATCCCCTTTGCTCGTTTTCATATGAGACCTCTCCAGCTTTGTATGCTGAACTAATGGTGCAGGGATTATACAAGGATATCACAATTAATATCCTTAAATCCCAATGTTCGACTTTCTCTGACTTGGTAGTTAGATCACCATCATATAATTCTAGGGGCCTCTTTCATTCATCCAACCTGGACTGTGATCACAACAGATGCAAGTCTTTCAGGTTGGGGAGCTGTTTGGAGATCTCTGACAGCACAAGGGTTTTGGAAATCTCAAGAGGCGAGATTACCAATCAATATTTTGGAACTCCGTGCAATTCTCATGGCTCTTCAGTTTTGGCCTCTGTTGAAGAGAGAACCGTTCATTTGTTTTCAGACAGACAATATCACAACTGTGGCATATTTATTTTATTTATAAAATGATTTATTTTATTTATAAAATATTTTACCAGGAAGGAATACATTGAGATTTCTCTCATTTTCAAGTATGTCCTGGGACATATGTCAATCATCAGGGTAGGACTCAAAGTCCTCCAAGCTATGAAAGAAGTATCTCGGATACTTGTTTGGGCGGAATCCAGCTCCTGTCTAATTTCTGCGGTTTATATCCCAGGTATAGACAATTGGGAAGCGGATTATCTCAGTCGTCAGACTTTACATCCGGGAGAATGATCTCTCCACCCAGATGTGTTTTCTCAAATTATTCATATGTGGGGGCTTCCAGAAATAGATCTGATGGCATCTCATCTAACAAAAAACTTCCCAGGTACCTGTCCAGGTCCAGCGATACTCAGGCGAAAGCAGTGGATGCGTTGACACATCCGTGGTGTTATCAACCTGCTTATATTTTTCCAGCCTCTAGTTCTTCTTCCAAGAGTGATCTCCAAAATCATCATGGAGCAATCGTTTGTGCTGCTGGTGGCTCCAGCATGGTCTCACAGTTTTTGGTATTGGGATCTTGTTCGAATGTCCAGTTTGCCAACCTTGGTCACTTCCATTAAGGCCAGACCTTCTATCTCAAGGTCCGTTTTTCCATCAGGATCTCAAATCGTTAAATTTGAAGGTATGGATATTGAACGCTTAGTCATAGAGGTTTCTCTGACTCAGTGATTAATACTATGTTGCAGGCTTGTAAATTTGTTTCTAGAAAGATTTATTATCGAGTTTGGAAGACTTACATTTCATGGTGTTCTTCTCATAAATTCTCTTGACATTCTTTAAGAATTCCTAGAATTTTACAGTTTCTTCAGGATGGTTTGGATAAATGTTTGTCTGCAAGTTCCTTGAAAGGACAAATCTCTGCTCTTTCTGTTTTATTCCATAGAAAAATTGCTAAACTTCCTGATATTCACTGTTTTGTACAGGCTTTGGTCCTTATCAAGCCTGTCATTCAATCAATCTCTCCTCCTTGGAGTCTTAATTTGGTTTTGAAGGCTTTACAGGCTCCTCCATTTGAGCCTATGCATTCTTTGGACATTAAACTACTTTCTTGGAAAGTGTTGTTCCTTTTGGCCATCTCTTCTGCTAGAAGAGTTTCTGAATTATCTGCTCTCTCTTGTGAATCTCCTTTTCTGTTTTTTTTATCATGATAAGGCAGTTTTGTGGACTTCATTTAAATTTTTACCTAAGGTTGTGAATTCTAACAACATTAATAGAGAAATTGTTGTCCCTTCTTTGTGTCCTAATCCTAAGAATTATTTAGAGAGATCTTTACATTCTTTGGATGTGGTGAGAGCTCTGAAATATTATTTTGAAGCTACTAAAGATTTCAGGAAGACTTGTAGTCTATTTGCTATCTTTTCTGGTTCCAGGAAAGGTCAGGAAAGTTCTTCAGGCAGCTGTTTCAGTTAGATTATTCTGCTTATGATTTAAGTTTTTCTTTTATTTATAAGAATAAACTTATATTTGGGTTGTGGATAATTTTTTTTCAGCGAAATGGCTGTTTTTATTTTGTCCCTCCCTCTCTAGTGACTCTTGCGTGGAGTTCCACATCTTGGGTATTGCTCTCCCATATGTCACTAGCTCATGGACTCTTGCCAATAACATGAAAGAAAACATAATTTATGTAAGAACTTACCTGATAAATTAATTTCTTTCATATTGGCAAGAGTCTTGTATAAGGCACAATTATTTCCAAATTCCTTTGTTGATGCTTTTTACTCCTTTCTTTACCCACTTCTTGGCTATTCGTTAAACTGAATTGTGGGTGTGGTGTGAGGTGTATTTATAGGCATTTTGAGGTTTGGGAAACTTTGCCCCTCCTGGTAGGATTGTATATCCCATACGTCTCTAGCTCATGGACTCTTGCCAATATGAAAGAGATGAATTTATCAGGTAAGTTCTTGCATAAATTATGTTTTTAGTCTTAGATTCTTGCTGTAACCTTAGTAAAGGAGAGCGGAGGAGTGATGCTTTGCGAAATGCTGATATACTTTCTATAGATGCACAAAAGGCATTTGATTCCATAATATGGGATCACCTATTTACCGCTCTTGAGCGTTTTGGGTTCAAAAATCAGTCTCCTGATTTTATTAAGTCAGTGTATAGGAAAGCATCTTCCTCACTTTTAATAAATGGAACAAGGACAGCCTGCTTTGAACTAACCAAAGTGACAAGGCAAGGTTTTCCAAGTTCACCTCTTTTGTTTAATTTGGCCATAGAACCCCTAGCTAATAAATGTAGGACTTTACTAGAGGGAATTCCCATAGGGAAGATCAATCTTAAATTATTACTATATGCAGACGATCTCCTCTTATTCATTAAAGATGTAAATCTGAAATACCTCCACTATTAGATATATGATACAAATATTTCTGGATATCAGATTAATGCTTTAAAATCAGAACTTTTATGGATCTTTCATTATCCGAATAGGAAAATAGAGATACCCTTTAAAAAAGTTCATACACAATTTACATATCTGGGTATTAATATATGTTGTAACCCTCAACAATGGTATAACATTAATTATGTCCATGTTATTAATAAGACAAAGCAAGATCTGGAGAATTGATCGAGACTTCTGTTATCTTTGACCGCTAAAATCAACTTAATTAAAATGATCGCCTAGATTACGAGTTCTGCGTTAGCCTTAAATAGCAGCGTTAAGGGGTCCTAACGCTGCTTTTTATCTAACATTGGTATTACGAGTCAGGCAGGAAAGGGTCTACAGCTCACTTTTTTCCGCGACTCGAGGCTACCGCAAATCCCCTTACGTCAATTGTGTATCCTATCTTTTCTATGGGATTTGCCTAACGCCGGTATTACGAGTCTTGGAAGAAGTGAATGGTAGAGCCTCTACCGCCAAGTCTCCAACCGCAAAAAAAGTCAGTAGTTAAGAGTTGTATGGGCTAACGCCGGAACATAAAGCTCTTAACTATAGTGCTAAAAGTACACTAACACCCATAAACTACCTATGAACCCCTAAACCAAGGCCCCCCCACATCGCAAACACTATAATAAAATTATTTAACCCCTAATCTGCCGACCGGACATCGCCGCCACCTACATTATCCCTATGAACCCCTAATCTGCTGTCCCTAACATCGCCGACACCTATATTATATTTATTACCCCCTAATCTGCCCCCCCCAACCTCGCTGCCACCTACCTACACTTATTAACCCCTAATCTGCCGACCGGACATCGCCGCCACTATAATAAATGTATTAACCCCTAAACCGCAGCACTCCCGCCTCGCAAACACTATAATAAATTTTATTAACCTCTAATCTGCCCTCCCTAACATCGCCGCCACCTACCTACAATTATTAACCCATAATCTGCCGCCCTCAATGTCACCGCTACTATAATGTATTAACCCCTAAACCTAAGTCTAACCCTAACACCCCCCTAAGTTAAATATAATTTAAATTAAACGAAATAAATTTTCCATAATTTAAATAAATTATTCCTATTTAAAACTAAATACTTACCTATAAAATAAACCTTAATATAGCTACAATATAACTAATAGTTACACTGTAGCTATTTTAGGGTTTATATTTATTTTACAGGCAACTTTGTATTTATTTTAACTAGGTACAATAGCTATTAAATAGTTAATAACTATTTAATAGCTACCAAGTTAAAATAATTACAATATTACCTGTAAAATAAATCCTAACCTAAGTTACAATTACACCTAACACTACACTATCAATAAATTAATTAAATAAATTACCTACAATTATCTAAACTCAAATACAATTAAATAAACTAAACTATAGTACAAAAACAAACAAACTCTAAATTACAAAAAATAAAAAAATATTACAAGAATTTTAATCTAATACACCTAATCTAAGCCCCCCAAAATAATAAAATTCCCTACCCTATACTAAATTACAAAGTAATCAGCTCTTTTACCAGCCCTTAAAAGGGCTTTTCTTTCATGTAATTAGCAAGAGTCCATGAGCTAGTGACGTATGGGATATACAAAGTTTCCCAAACCTCAAAATGCCTATAAATACACCCCTCACCACACCCACAAATCAGTTTTACAAACTTTGCCTCCTGTGGAGGTGGTGAAGTAAGTTTGTGCTAGATTCTACGTTGATATGCGCTCCGCAGCAGGTTGGAGCCCGGTTTTCCTCTCAACGTGCAGTGAATGTCAGAGGGATGTGAAGAGAGTATTGCCTATTTGAATTCAATGATCTCCTTCTACGGGGTCTATTTCATAGGTTCTCTGTTATCGGTCGTAGAGATTCATCTCTTACCTTCCCTTTCAGATCGACGATATACTCTTATATATACCATTACCTCTACTGATTCTCGTTTCAGTACTGGTTTGGCTTTCTACTACATGTAGATGAGTGTCCTGGGGTAAGTAAGTCTTATTTTCTGTGACACTCTAAGCTATGGTTGGGCACTTTTATATAAAGTTCTAAATATATGTGTTTAAACATTTATTTGCCTTGATTCAGGATGTTCAACGTTCCTTATTTTCAGACAGTCAGTTTCATATTTGGGATAATGCATATGAATAATTCAATTTTTTCTTACCTTAAAATTTGACTTTTTTTCCTGTGGGCTGTTAGGCTCGCGGGGGCTGAAAATGCTTCATTTTATTGCGTCATTCTTGGCGCAGACTTTCTTGGCGCAAAAATTTTCTTGTCATTTCCGGCGTCATACGTGTCGCCGGAAGTTGGACTATCATGCTAATAATTTCATTTGTGTCTTCATTTTATTGAATATTTTCGCAAATGAGGGTTAATCTATGTCTTTAGCTTTTTTAGCTAGAAGAATTTTGTGATTTAAAAATAAATAAAAAAAAAAAAATCCATATTTCCTTTGTTCTAAGATAATCAATTATTTGTTTTATAATTGGATTCAATTCTTAACTGTTACTCTGGGCTTCAAGGTTGAGTTCTAAGACTAAAACTTTAAGCTTATACTAGTTTGGTTGTTCTTATTAAGGAACGAATTCCTGAGTTCTTTCCCAAGTAACATGTCTATAATTGGAGTTCGAAATCAGCTCCCTAATTTTGCGATGTACGTGCCGTATTCCAGCTTGGCTGGTAAGGGGCAGGTTAAGGCTTCTTTGAAATTTATTTTGTCCAAATTTCTTTGATTTTATTCCAGCAAGGCTAACACTTTCTTTAACTGTGTTTCTGTCCTATATATTTTGGGTACTGTTGAAGCATGGCTGGGCACCCATGGGGTTCAAGCGCTGCTCAGACCTGGAATCTTCTGGGGTAGTTCTTCCAGTTTCTTTTGAGGAACCGGGTTTTGGAGTTTTATTCAAACTATTTTGCCTTTTTATGGTCTTTGATAGCATTATTTGTTTTCATTAGATACAATAAATGCATATTTTCATTTTTCTGTTTTCATTCAGATTATTTTCTGAGGATGCGGAATCTCATATGATTCACTTACTCTTCAGGACATAGTTAGAGGATCTTCTTTTCTAAAGCTCTTGATTCCTCACACAAGGGTCACCTTTTTTTTTAGGTTTCCAGATAGTTTGTGTCACTGTCCTTGTCTCTATCAGACAAGGGATAATGTTATTGGGTTCTGTCTATCGCTACCTTTAGTCTCTATTATTTCCTTCAGTTGCTATATATGCATAGAAGTTTTAGGTCTTATGGCCACAGCATTGGATTCAATTCCCTTTGCTCATTTTCTCTAGAAAGAACCTTTCCAGTCTTTTATAAGTGTTGTTTCTTCAAGAACATGGTTGGAGGATCAATTTACCAAAAAGTTTGTTTGATTCCTCAGACAAGGGTAACCTTTTTAGGTTTCCTGATAGATTCAGTGTTCTTGATTCTGTCTCTGACGGACAAGAGGCGTCTGAAATTGGTTTCAGCTTATCGAAACCTTCAGTCTCAATCATTCCCTTCGGTAGCCTTATGCATGGAAATTTTAGGTCTTATGACTGCTGCATTGGACGCGATTCCCTTTGCTCGTTTTCACATGCGACCTCTTCAGCTCTGTATGCTGAACCAGTGGTGCAGGGATTATACAAAGATATCTCAATTAATATCTTTAAAACCGATTGTTCGACACTCTCTGACGTGGTGGACAGATCACCATTGTTTAGTGCAGGGGGCTTTTAACCTAGACTGTGATCTCAACAGATGCAAATCTGACAGGTTGGGGAGCTGTATGGGGGTTTCTGACAGCACAAGGGGTTTGGGAATCTCAGGAGGTGAGATTACCAATCAACATTTTTGGAACTCCGTGCAATTTTCAGAGCTCTTCAGTCGTGGCCTCTTCTAAAGAGAGAGTCGTTCATTTGTTTCTAGACGGACGATGTCACAACCGTGGCATATGTCATTCATCAAGGAGGAACTCAGTCCTCTGGCTATGTAAGAAGTCTCTCGAATACTTGTATGGGCGGAATCCAGCTCCTGTCTAATTTCTGCAGTTCATATCCCAGGTATAGACAATTGGGAAGCGGATTATCTCAGTCGCCAAACACTACATCCGGGCGAATGGTTTCTTCACCCAGAGGTATTTCTTCAGATTGTTCAAATATGGGGACTTCCAGAAATAGATCTGATGGCTTCTCATCTAAACAAGAAGCTTCCCAGGTATCTGTCCAGATCCAGGGATCCTCAGGCGGAAGCAGTGGATGCATTGTTACTTCCTTGGAAGTATCATCCTGCTTATATCTTTCCGCCTATAGTTCTTTTTCCAAGATTCTAAAGGAACGTTCGTTTATTCTGCTGGTGGCTCCAGCATGGCCTCACAGGTTTTGGTATGCGGATCTTGTCCGGATGGCCACTTGCCAACCGTGGACTCTTCCGTTAAGACCAGACCTTCTATCGCAAGGTCCTTTTTTCCATCAGGTTCTCAAATCCTTAAATTTGAAGGTATGGAGATTGAACGCTTGATTCTCAATCATAGAGGTTTCTCTGTCTCTGTGATTAATACTATGTTACAGGCTCATAAAACTGTATCTAGGAAGATATATTATCGAGTCTGGAAGATTTTCATTTCTTGGTGTTTTTCTCATCATTTTTCTTGGCATTCTTTTAGAATTCCTAGAATTTTACAGTTTTTTCAGGATGGTTTGGATAAGTTTTGTCTGCAAGTTCCTTGAAAGGTCAAATCTCTGCTCTTTCTGTTCTTTTTCACAGAAAGATTGCTAGTCTTCCTGATATTCATTGTTTTGTACAAGCTTTGGCTCGTATAAAACCTGTTATTAAGTTAATCTCTCCTCCTTGGAGTTTGAATTTGGTTCTGTGGGCTCTTCAAGCTCCTCCGTTTGAACCTATGCATTCGCTGGACATTAAATTACTTTCTTGGAAAGTTTTGTTTCTTTTGGCCATCTCTTCTGCTAGAAGAGTTTCTGAATTATCTGCTCTTTCTTGTGAGTCTCCTTTTCTGATTTTTCATCAGGATAAGGCGGTGTTGCGAACTTCTTTTAAATTTTTACCTAAGGTTGTGAATTCTAACAACATTAGTAGAGAAATTGTGGTTCCTTCATTGTGTCCTAATCCTAAGAATTCTAAGGAAAACTTGTTGCATTCTTTGGATGTAGTTAGAGCTTTGAAATATTATGTTGAAGCTACTAAGGATTTCCGAAAGACTTCTAGTCTATTTGTTATCTTTTCCGGTTCTAGGAAAGGTCAGAAGGCTTCTGCCATTTCTTTGGCATCTTGGTTAAAATCTTTGTTCATCATGCCTATGTCGAGTCGGGTAAATCTCCGCCTCAAAGGATTACAGCTCATTCTACTAGGTCAGTTTCTACTTCCTGGGCGTATAGGAATGAAGCTTCAGTTGATCAGATTTGCAAAGCAGCCACTTGGTCTTCTTTGCATACTTTTACTAAATTCTACCATTTTGATGTGTTTTCTTCTTCTGAAGCAGTTTTTGGTAGAAAAGTACTTCAGGCAGCTGTTTCAGTTTGATTCTTCTGCTTATAATTTCAGTTTTTTTCATTATAAGATTTAAACTTTATTTTGGGTGTGGATTATTTTCAGCGGAATTGGCTGTCTTTATTTTATCCCTCCCTCTCTAGTGACTCTTGCGTGGAAGATCCACATCTTGGGTAGTCATTATCCCATACGTCACTAGCTCATGGACTCTTGCTAATTACATGAAAGAAAACATAATTTATGTAAGAACTTACCTGATAAATTCATTTCTTTCATATTAGCAAGAGTCCATGACCATGGTGGTTATGATTTTTTTGTATAAAGCACAATTATTCCAATTCCTTATTTTTTTATGCTTTCGCACTTTTTTCTTATCACCCCACTTCTTGGCTATACGTTAAACTGATTTGTGGGTGTGGTGAGGGGTGTATTTATAGGCATTTTGAGGTTTGGGAAACTTTGCCCCTCCTGGTAGGAATGTATATCCCATACGTCACTAGCTCATGGACTCTTGCTAATATGAAAGAAATGAATTTATCAGGTAAGTTCTTACATAAATTATGTTTTTGCAGGGCATTGCCCCAAAGTAAGCTCTATTACCTGTAAAAAAAAAAATACAATCCCCCCCAACATTACAACCCACCACCCACACACCCCTACTCTAAAACCACCCGATCCCCTCTTAAAAAAACCTAACACTACCCCCCTGAAGATCACCCTACCTTGAGCCGTGTTCAGCCAGCCGGCCACCGATGGAACAGAAGAGGACATCCGGACTGGCAGAAGTCTTCATCCTATCCAATTGGATGAGCCAATATAATGCGAGGTCAATTCTATTGGCTGATCCAATCAGCCAATCGGATTGAACTTCAATCTGATTGGCTGATTAAATCAACCAATCATATTTTTCCTACCTTAATTCCAATTGGCTGATAGAATACTATGTAGAGGACACACTCCAGAGGAGTTTGTCATAAGGTGAGGGAGGGAGAGAGAGATTATGAGTTTGTTTGTTTTTTATTTTTTTTATTTCTTTTCCGTCACCATATGTAGGGATTTACTTTTTCTTTGTCACTGAAGTAGAGTGACATTTTTTATTATGTTATATAGTTCAACTATGTTTATTTAAAGGATCTATGGAAGCCTATGTTATAGATAAAATACACGCACAAAAAAGGGTACAAATTGTTTTAGCTAGTGTTTATTTCTCTGTAAGTTTATTTGGGTGTTAAAGCAAAGATTAATTAAATACTACAATTTTGACTTATCTATTTAGTGTAAAAAGAATTGAATTTTGTTTGAAGATGTCTGTATATCATGTTTACGATCTATCTTCTTTTGCTGGTCTTGTAAGCTAATGTTATTCAGTTTCTTTATCTTGGTACCCTGTAATAAAATAAACATTATACTCTGCTACTGGTATAACAAGTCATTGGAAACACTTTAAAAGGAAAACAATTTTAAAGTGAATATATATATATATATATATATATATATATATATATATATATATATATATATACATATATATACAGTATGTGTATATATATATATATATATATATATATATATATATATATATATATATATATATATATATGGGATTAGAGGCTCCAAGCTGCAGCTTAAAATAAATAATTGTACCTCCCCTTACTGATGTTACCAATGTGCTAGGCCGCAAATTCACCACCTGATTTAAACATTAAACTAAATTTTTAAATGGTTCCCATTAGTCCTGGCCTGACGACCACTAATTGATTTTGAGTGCAATTGGGATGCATGGGCGGCCTTATGCAACATGACAAATTAGCCACATTTTTTACCCTATCTGTGCTCTAGTCGTTTTCTTTCCTTGTGCACTCCTGTTTAAGAAGTACTTGTTTGTGTTTATGGAGCAAATATATATGTATACAGTATATATATATTTCTATGACATATATGTAGAATAATAATTTGCCATACTGTTGAATGTTAAGCTATGTTTTTTAGGTGATGGTAACTCTAGATTGCAAGAATGAATTTCTTTAAAATCTTTCAGTCTTATGGGCACCCTCAATGACTAGAAATGCTGAAATTTCCAAGTCAATTGATTTAACCCCTTAACGACCAGCGGCGCACCCTGGGCCCTGGGCACTGCAGAAATAGATTTGCAAAGTTACCTATGCAGAGAGGGCTCTCTCTGCACCAGACAGCGGTGGTGCCGATCGTTGGTGGGTGGGAGCGTAAGGAGGGAGGCGGGTGGGCAGCCCATTGCTGGAGGAGGCGGGCGGGAGTGAGTGGGACCGCTTGGCCGCGCTACAGGGTATAGAAAAAAAAACTGCGTCATTGAGGGGGAAGGAGGGAGTAGGGGCAATGAGGGGGATCCCATGTGGGATCCGTTAACAGAAAGGGATCTGGGAGGGTGAGGGTGGGTAGTGTATTAAGGGGGGGCAGCTACACTACAGAAAAAAATGGACTTTAAAAAAAAAAAAAAAAAAAATGCCAATTTTGCAACAAACCGAGTACTGGCAGACAGGAGGGTTAGAGAGCTTTTTTTTTTGGGGGGGGGGGGGCAGGGAGATTGGGGAGTTAGGGGGGAACCTACACTGCAGCAAATATATTTAAAAAAAATAAATAAATAAAAAGGCTTTTATTTTCATACTGGCAGACTTTCTGCCAGTACTTAAGATGGCAGGGACAATTGTAAGGTGGGGAGGGAATAGAGCTGTTTGAGGGGGGTCAGGGAGAGATCACGGGGTGGGATGTGTCAGGTGGGAGGCAGATCTCTACACTAAAGCAAAAATTAACCCTACAAGCTACCCAATTAACCCCTTCACTGCTGGGCATAATAAAAGTGTGGTGCCCAGCGGCATTTAGCGGCCTTCTAATTACCAAAAAAGCAATGCCAAAGCCATATATGTCTGCTATTTCTAAACAAAGGGGATCCCAGAGAAGCATTTACAACCATTTGTGCCATAATTGCACAAGCTGTTTATAAATAATTTCAGTGTGAAACCTAAAATTGTGAAAAAGTTAACAATTTTTTTATTTGATCACATTTCATGGTGAAATGGTGGTATGAAATATACCAAATGGGCCTAGATCAATACTTTGGGTTGTCTCCTAAAAAAATATATATAGTTTTGATAGGTAAATATAAAAAAGGCTCTATTTCTGTTTAAATGTAGTGATGGCAAAAATGCTCTGGTCTTTTGGGGAAGTTTTTGTCTGAAATGCCTGGTCCTTAAGGGGTTAATATTTTTTAAGTTACTATTGCCCTGATAGTCAAAGATTCTCCAGTTTGGAGAAAAATTGTAGTTCAGACCTTTTCAAAAGAAAAAGAGCGGATCTCTCCAGCACGGCGACATCTCTCTCATTTTATGTATGTGAGGCAGAGACAAGCCCAGTGCAATATAGCTTTTTGCTTTGTATTTTATATTACTATGCATTTTTTTAGGGCCTTTTTTCCCCTTTTTTGGGTCAGTGTGTAAAATGCTTTTTTTTGTTTGTTTTTCATAACAATTCAAAAGAAAATGAGCTAGCAAAACACTTGCATACAGGTGGCTTGAATTGCATGCATCTCATACCATTTTCTACCTGAGAGAAGGAAGAGAAAAGAAGGGGAGGGGAGAAAAGGGAGAGAAAGGATAGAATGGAGAGAGAGAGAGAGGAGAAAAGTGGGGCGTGAGAGGAGAAAAGTGGGGAGGGAAAGAAAGGAGTGAAAGAAGGGAGCGAGGGACGGAAAGAAAGAAAGAGGGAGGGAGAAAAGGGACAGAAGGGAGAGGAAGGGAGCAGGGCCGGCCTTTGGGCAAGGCCGTCGGGCGACCGCCTCGGTCCCCGCAGTCAGGGGGGCCCTCCACCGGCTTAAAAATTATAAAACAAAATTGTAATTTTTTTTTTATGAGACTTTTTTTTATCAAATGTATTTATTTTTTTGCCGCCATTTTTTTAATTTATGGCGCCGGGGAGGGAGAGGGGTGGAGGGGCAGAGCACCAGAGGCTGTCATAGTCACTGTTAGTTTAGAAGCTTTCTTGATCGGACGTTCCTGTAGACAGTTCCATGATTGCTGCCAGGTTAGTTTTTGTTAGCTGTCTTCAGTGATGGTTGTTATTTTCTGCTTGCTTTGTGACAGGATGTGTGAAGTGATTTATGTGTAACACTGATGTTATCACCTGTATTGTAACTGACCCTGCAACATCCTATAAAGTGTATTTGTTTCAAAGCTGGACTTAGACACTCATGACTGGCTGCTAATTTGATGTAACTCGTTTGTATGATTCTTATTCAAGGAACTTTATTGACAGAAAGTAGTAAAGGCTTTAAATTTTTATTTTTTTTCAAGACTAGAAAGATCACCGTACCTGGTCTACATTCGGGAACTAGTTAGTATTTTATATGGAATTATTACAATTGCATAACATGGAGTAGACTATGTTATTAAGGCTTTGATAGAAACTGCTGCATTTCTGATATTGTTCTTGTAGTATTCGCTATATAACAAGCGTGGTTATGATTAAATGCATTATCAGTATTAAATAAGTACAGAAGTGCATTATTTTTATGTAAGGAAGTTCTGAAAAATAAAAATTCTGCATTAGGGAATGCATTCCTTATACCCGTATTATACACTTAGCACCTTGAAATTGTGTGAAAGCATAATATATATTTATATTAAAATGTATAGTGTTAGCATAGCTCAAAACATATTTCACTTTTAGGATTTTTTTTTTATATTTCACTGATAATTTGTTTTGGTTAGAAATAATGTTTTTAAAAATTGCTTTGCTAAAATTTTGATTCATAGGGGCGGATATTTTTCATTAGTCAAATTTGGATATATACTCATTTCATAGTATAGGTATACGGTGTTTATATTCCTCTTAGACAGGTAATTCAAATATAATGTTACTGTTTTCTGGAGTTCATTCCAGCTCCTAGTAAAAGGCCGCGCACAGCTTCAGTTATTGAAGATCAATAAAGCTCATAATAATTTTTGCATGTGTAATGTCAGTAACCATGGTGGTAAACAGGGAGAACAAATACAATTTATATATATTTGTCCATGTGCTTCAACCTCAAAGAGTCAGTTTTTACTGCTTAGCTGTAAGCAAATGTTCAGTAATTGTTTGTCATTTTAAGGGCTTATTATTGGCCGGCCATCTATGTTTAGCTAGAATAAGATTGCTAATTTCACACTAAATTATGTGATTTTGATGAAATGTATTGCAATTGTATTTTCTCATTGCTTGTAAGGTTATAAGTCCCTTAACCACCAAGGACTGCTGAGCTTTATTACCCTTTCTGGCAGCCGAACAGTTAAAACTCAGTATGTTTACTGTTGGCTTGCTTAAAGGGACACTAAACCCCAACATTTTATTTCTTGATTCAATTAGAGAATACAATTTTAAACAACATTCCAATTTACTTCTATTATCTATTTTGCTTCATTCTTTAGATATCCTTTGTTGAAGAAATTGCAATGCACATGGATGAGCCAATCACGCCAGGCATCTTTGTGCAGCAACCAATCAGCAGCTAGTGAGCCTATCTAGATATGCTTTTCAGCAAAGTATATCAAGAGAATGAAGCACATTAGATTATAGAAGTAAATTAGAAAGTTGTTTAAAATTGTATGCTCTTTTTAAATCATGAAAGAAAAAATGTGGGTTTTATGTCCCTTTAAGAGTTTTTATATAGTCTTTTTCATATAATCTGTGGTTTGTTGGCTGTCAAGTATAAATCTTTGTAAATGTGGAAATGGGGGAGTGATTTTTTTCATGTCCTGTGCTGATAGAAACATTACACCTTTAACCCAGAGTGTTTTTTGTTGTTGTTTTTTTTTTGCAGTAATATATACTTTTATACTATTATACCAAGGAAAACATTTTTTGTGCTTTTAGGTACGGGGCACTCTTTTGGAATACCTTCTTTCAGTGTGTTTTTGCAGATAACTGTAGTATAATTCTCTTTTTTAGTATCATAGCTTAATATGTGTAGCAATTATAAGTTTGCTTATAGTGCAGTGACTACTTTCCTTCTCAATCATATTGCATTCTTTAATCTGAAATACTATTTCATGTATTACATAGTGATTTACATAAGCATGAGTCTTGCCTATAACTGTGTTGTTAAACCATTCTGTATGCACATATGTGAAATGCTTTATCAGGATGGTCAGGAGATGAGTGAATGAGCAGATTATGCCTTGCATAGTGACTCTTAGCAGCATAGTGGGTAGTGTCTCTGTGTTATTGTTTGTAACCAGGTTTTAACCGAGGTCATTACTGTTCTGTTTGCAGTTTCAGTGTTGCATGGCTTGGCAACTTGCTGGGAGTGTGTCAGTGTGACCAGGACGGAGGAGGATAGTAATTGGTGTTGAAGTAGTTCACTGACTACATCTGACCTCCTGAGTGTGACTAGTGCAGTGCCACATTTCAATTATGGTTGGCTGTTCCGGGCCGGGCCCTGGGCATAATTTTATTGCATGGGGCTGGGGTATAATTTTATTGCAGGTGGACTGGGCTTCATTTTATTGCTGGGGGCAATTGAAGGGGGGCAGGGGCATAATTTTATTGCAGGGGGGATTCATTTTATTGTTGGGGGGCTGGGGAAATCATTTTATTGCTGGGGGCATCATATTTTTGTTGGGGGCATAATTTTATTGTAGGGGAGATGGGACATATTTTTATTGCTGGGGCATCATTTTTGTGCTGGGGGCATCATTTTTTTGCAGGGGGGCCTGGGGGCATATTTTTTTGCAGGGGGGCTTCATTTTATTGCAGGCGGGCTGGGGGCATCATTTTATTGCAGGGGGGCTGGGGGCTTAATTTTATTGCGGGGTGCATAATTTTTTGCAGGGGTGCTGGGGACATCATATTTTTGTTAGGTGCATCATTTTATTGCAGGGGGCAGGGCTGGGGGCATCATTTTATTGCAGGGGCATAATTTTTGTGCAGGGGGCTGGGGCATAATTTTATTGTAGGGGGGACTGTGTTTCGATTTATTGCAGGGGGATTCATTTTATTGCTGGGGCACCATTTATTTTATTTGCTGTGTGTGTGTGTAAGGGGGGTGTGGGGTGTGTGTGGGCTGTGGTGTGTGGTCTGTGGTGTGTGTGTGTGTTGGGGGCATCATTTTATTGCAGGGGCATAATTTTTGTGCAGGGGGCTGGGGCATAATTTTATTGCAGGGGGACTTGCTTTGATTTATTGCAGGGGGCTTCATTTTATTGCAGGGGGATTCATTTTATTGCTGGGGGGCTGAGGACATCATATTTTTGTTGGGGGCATCATTTTATTTCAGGGGGGCATCATTTTATAGCAGGGGAGATGGGGCATCATTTTATTGCTGGGTGAACCATTTATTTTATTTATTTATTGCGTGTGTGTGTGGGCTGTGTGGGCTGTGTGTGGGGTGTGTGGGCTTGTGTGTGTGTGTGTGGGGGCTGTGTTTGTGGGCTGTGTGTGTGTGTGTGTGGGCTGTGGTGTGTGTGTGTGTGTGTGTGTGTGTTGTGTGTACACCTGTGTATGTGTCTGACACAGTGTGTGGATGTATGTGTATATAAGTATCTCTGTGTGTATTATATATGTGTGTTTGTGTGGTACAGTGCATTGCCCCATTTCTTTTAAGTATTTTTTGTTCTGGGTAGAGGCCCCGGGCTTTCAATCTGCCTAGGGACCTGCACTTGCTAGGGCCGGCCCTGGCGTCTCTGTAATGTTCTTGTTATCATAAGAAAAACACATAAAAATAAGGCCCAATTCAACTCAACTGTTCCTAATTGTCAGCATAATTCTTCATTATATACATAAAGTTATTCAAATAGTACAAATGGTATATTGCAATATATACAATGTTATAGTGATCCACATTAGTGGATTTATGTATAGAAAAAGCTGGCCAGCTCACAATAGTTGTTTGCGATGCAAAAATGTTAACCTTTATTATAGGTAATACAAAGTTATTTAGCAACACCCCAACCAGTGGGTAGCCCTGTGATTTATACAGGAATCTGCTACCATGGATAGAGAAGGGGATCCATGCAAAATAACTAAAGAGCAACAGGATAGTATTGGCAACACCTCTCTCAGAGGATAACCCAAACTAGTTGGAAATATGCTATCATGAGAAAATTACCTGAGGAGCTATGCCTAATACTTCTAAGTATAGATAGAGAGTACATTTGAAATGTCAATGACATGTAAAACTTATTTCTTTCATGTAATTAGCAAGAGTCCATGAGCTAGTGACGTATGGGATATACATTCCTACCAGGAGGGGCAAAGTTTCCCAAACCTTAAAATGCCTATAAATACACCCCTCACCACACCCACAATTCAGTTTTACAAACTTTGCCTCCGATGGAGGTGGTGAAGTAAGTTTGTGCTAGATTCTACGTTGATATGCGCTCCGCAGCAAGTTGGAGCCCGGTTTTCCTCTCAGCGTGCAGTGAATGTCAGAGGGATGTGAGGAGAGTATTGCCTATTTGAATGCAGTGATCTCCTTCTACGGGGTCTATTTCATAGGTTCTCTGTTATCGGTCGTAGAGATTCATCTCTTACCTCCCTTTTCAGATCGACGATATACTCTTATATATACCATTACCTCTGCTGATTCTCGTTTCAGTACTGGTTTGGCTATCTGCTATATGTAGATGAGTGTCCTGGGGTAAGTAAGTCTTATTTTCTGTGACACTCCAAGCTATGGTTGGGCACTTTGTTTATAAAGTTCTAAATATATGTATTCAAACATTTATTTGCCTTGACTCAGAATGTTAAACTTTCCTTATTTTCAGACAGTCAGTTTCATATTTGGGATAATGCATTTTAATTTAACATTTTTTCTTACCTTAAAATTTGACTTTTTCCCTGTGGGCTGTTAGGCTCGCGGGGGCTGAAAATGCTTCATTTTATTGCGTCATTCTTGGCGCGGACTTTTTTGGCGCAAAAATTCTATTTCCGTTTCCGGCGTCATACGTGTCGCCGGAAGTTGCGTCATTTTTTTGACGTTATTTTGCGCCAAAAATGTCGGCGTTCCGGATGTGGCGTCATTTTTGGCCCCAAAAGCATTTAGGCGCCAAATAATGTGGGCGTCTTTTTTGGCGCTAAAAAATATGGGCGTCATTTTTGTCTCCACATTATTTAAGTCTCATTTTTTATTGCTTCTGGTTGCTAGAAACTTGTTCACTGGCATTTTTTTCCCATTCCTGAAACTGTCATTTAAGGAATTTGATCAATTTTGCTTTATATGTTGTTTTTTTCTTTTACATATTGCATGATGTTCCACGTTGCAACTGAGTCAGAAGATACTTCAGGAAAATCACTGCACAGTGCTGGAGCTACCAAGCTAAGTGTATCTGCTATAAACTTTTGGTATCTGTTTCTCCAGCTGTTATTTGTATTGCATGTCATGTCAAACTTATTATTGCAGATAAAATTTCCTTTAGTACTGTTACATTACCTGTTGCTGTTCCGTCAACATCTAATTTTCAGATTGTTCCTGATAACATAAGAGATTTTATTTTTTAAATCCATTAAGAAGGCTATGTCTGTTATTTCTCCTTCTAGTATACATAAAAGTCTTTTAAAACTTCTCTTTTTTCAGATGAATTTTTAAATGAACATCATCATTCTGATACTGATAATAGTTCTTCTGGTTCAGAGGTTTCTGTCTCAGAAGTTGATGCTGATAAATCTTTGTATTTGTTCAAGATGGAATTTATTCGTTCTTTACTTAAAGAAGTGTTATTTGCATTAGAAATAGAGGATTCTGGTCCTCTTGATACTAAATGTAAACGTTTAAATAAGGTTTTTAAATCTCCTGTAGTTATTCCAGAAGTGTTTTATCTCCCTGATGCTATTTCTGAAGTAATTTCCAGGGAATGGAATAATTTGGGTAATTTATTTACTCCTTCTAGACGTTTAAGCAAATTATATCCTGTGCCATCTGACAGATTAGAGTTTTTTGGGACAAAAATCCCTAAGGTTATGGGGCTGTCTCTACTCCTGCTAATGTACTACTATTCCTACAGCAGATAGTACTTCATTTAAGGATCCTTTAGATAGGAAAATTGAATCCTTTCTAAGAAAAGCTTACTTATGTTCAGGTAATCTTCTTAGACCTGCTATATTTTTAGCGGATGTTGCTGCAGCTTCAACTTTTTGGTTAGAAGCTTTAGCGCAACAAGTAACAGATCATAATTTTATAGCATTATTATTATTCTATAACATGCTAATAATTTTATTGGTGATACCATCTTTTGATATCATTAGAGTTGATGTCAGGTATATGTCTCTAGCTATTTTAGCTAGAAAATCTTTATGGATTAAACTTGGAATGCTGACATGTCTTCTAAGTCAACTTTGCTTTCCCTTTCTTTCCAGGGTAAATAATCATTTTCGTTCCTTTCCTCACAACAAGGAACAAAAGCCTGATCCTTCATCCTCAGGAGCGGTATCAGTTTGGAAACTATTTCCAGTTTGGAATATATCCAAGCCTTATAGAAACCTATAGCCAGCTCCTAAGTACCTATGAAGGTGCGGCCCTTATTCCAGCTCAGCTGGTATGGGGCAGATTACGTTTTCTTCAAAGAAATTTGGATCAATTCCGTTCTTAATCTCTGGTTTCAGAAACATTGTTTCAGAAAGGTACAGAATTGGCTTCAAGTTAAGGCCTCCTGCTAAGAGATTCTTTTCTTTCCCGTGTCCCAGTTAACACAGCAAAGGCTCAGCATTTCTGAAATGTGTTTCAGATCTAGAGTTGGCTGGAGTATTTATGCCAGTTCCAGTTCTGGAACAGGGGCTGGGGTTTTATTTTATCTCTTCATTGTACCAAAGAAGGTCAATTCCTTCAGACCAGTTCCGGATCTATCATTATTGAATCGTTATGTTAGGATACCAACATTCAAGATGGTTACTGTAAGACTATCCTGCCTTTTGTTTAGCAAGGGCATTATATGTCTACAATAGATTTACAGGATGTGTATCTGCATATTCCGATTCATCCAGATCACTTTTAGTGTCTGAGATTCTCTTTTTAGACAAGCATTACCAGTTTTGTGGCTCTACCGTTTGGCCTAGCCTCAGTTCCAAGAATTTTTTTCAAAGGTTCTCGGTGCCCTTCTTTCTGTTATCAGAGAATAGGGTTTTGGTATTTCCTTATTTGGACGATATCTTGGTACTTGCTCAGTCTTCTCATTTTCGAAGAATCTCATACGAATAGACTTGTGTTGTTTCTTCAAGTTCATGGTTGGAGGATCAATTTACCAATCAGTTCATTGATTCCTCAGACAAGGGTAACCTTTTTAGGTTTCTAGATAAATTCAGTGTCTATGACTCTGTCCTTGTCAGACAAGAGAAGTTTAACATTGATATCAGCTTGTCAAAACCTTCAGTCACAATCATTCCCTTTGGTAGCCTTATGCATGGAAATGTTGGGTCTTAGGACTGCCGCATCAGATGCGATCTCCTTTGCTCGTTTTCACATGCGACCTCTTCAGCTCTGTATGCTGAACCAATGGTGCAGGGATTACTCAAAGATATCTCAATTAATATCTTTAAACCGATTTTACGACACTCTCTGACATGGTGGACAGATCACCATCGTTTAGTTCAGGGGGCTTCTTTGTTCTTCCGACCTGGACTATAATCTCAACAGATGCAAGTCTTACAGGTTGGGGAGCTGTGTGGGGGTATCTGACGGCACAAGGGGTTTGGGAATCTCAGGAGGTGAGATTTCCGATCAATATTTTGGAACTCCGTGCAATTTTCAGAGCTCTTCAGTCTTGGCCTCTTCTGAAGAGAGAGTTGTTCATTTGTTTTCAGGTAGACAATGTCACAACTGTGGCATACATCAATCAAGGAGGGACTCACAGTCCTCTGGCTATGAAAGAAGTATCTCGAATTTTGGTTTGGGCGGAATCCAGCTCCTGTCTAATCTCTGCGGTTCATATCCCAGGTATGGACAATTGGAAAGCGGATTATCTCAGTCGCCAAACGTTGCATCCGGGCGAATGGTCTCTTCACCCAGAGGTATTTCTTCAGATTGTTCAAATGTGGGAACTTCCAGAAATAGATCTGATGGCTTCTCATCTAAACAAGAAACTTCCCAGGTATCTGTCCAGATCCCGGGATCCTCAGGCGGAGGCAGTGGATGCATTATCACTTCCTTGGAAGTATCATCCTGCCTATATCTTTCCGCCTCTAGTTCTTCTTCCAAGAGTAATCTCCAAGATTCTGAAGGAATGCTCGTTTGTTCTGCTGGTAGCTCCGGCATGGCCTCACAGGTTTTGGTATGCGGATCTTGTCCGAATGGCCTCTTGCCAACCGTGGACTCTTCCGTTAAGACCAGACCTTTTGTCTCAAGGTCCTTTTTTCCATCAGGATCTGAAATCCTTAAATTTAAAGGTATGGAGATTGAACGCTTGATTCTTGGTCAAAGAGGTTTCTCTGACTCTGTGATTAATACTATGTTACAGGCTCGTACATCTGTATCCAGAGAGATATATTATAGAGTCTGGAAGACTTATATTTCTTGGTGTCTTTCTCATCATTTTTCTTGGCATTCTTTTAGAATACCGAGAATATTACAGTTTCTTCAGGATGGTTTAGATAAGGGTTTGTCCGCAAGTTCCTTGAAAGGTCAAATCTCTGCTCTTTCTGTTCTTTTTCACAGAAAGATTGCTATTCTTCCTGATATTCATTGTTTTGTACAAGCTTTGGTTCGTATAAAGCCTGTCATTAAGTCAATTTCTCCTCCTTGGAGTTTGAATTTGGTTCTGGGGGCTCTTCAAGCTCCTCCATTTGAACCTATGCATTCATTGGATATTAAATTACTTTCTTGGAAAGTTTTGTTCCTTTTGGCCATCTCTTCTGCCAGAAGAGTTTCTGAATTATCTGCTCTTTCTTGTGAGTCTCCTTTTCTGATTTTTCATCAGGATAAGGCGGTGTTGCGAACTTCTTTTGAATTTTTACCTAAGTTGTGAATTCCAACAACATTAGTAGAGACATTGTGGTTCCTTCATTATGTCCTAATCCTAAGAATTCTAAGGAGAAATCGTTGCATTCTTTGGATGTTATTAGAGCTTTGAAATATTATGTTGAAGCTACTAAGTCTTTCCGAAAGACTTCTAGTTTATTTGTTATCTTTTCCGGTTTTAGAAAGGCCAGAAAACTTCTGCCATTTCTTTGGCATCTTGGTTGAAATCTTTAATTCATCTTGCCTATGTTGAGTCGGGTAAGACTCCGCCTCATAGGATTACAGCTCATTCTACTAGGTCAGTTTCTACTTCCTGGGCGTTTAGGAATGAAGCTTCGGTTGATCAGATTTGCAAAGCGGCAACTTGGTCCTCTTTGCATACTTTTACCAAATTCTACCATTTTGTTGTATTTTCTTCTTCTGAAGCAGTTTTTGGTAGAAAAGTACTTCAGGCAGCGGTTTCAGTTTGAATCTTCTGCTTATGTTTTTCATTAAACTTTATTTTGGGTGTGGATTATTTTCAGCAGGAATTGGCTGTCTTTATTTTATCCCTCCCTCTCTAGTGACTCTTGTGTGGAAAGATCCACATCTTGGGTAGTCATTATCCCATACGTCACTAGCTCATGGACTCTTGCTAATTACATGAAAGAAAACATAATTTATGTAAGAACTTACCTGATAAATTCATTTCTTTCATATTAGCAAGAGTCCATGAGGCCCGCCCTTTTTTGTGGTGGTTATGATTTTTTTGTATAAAGCACAATTATTCCAATTCCTTATTTTATATGCTTTCGCACTTTTTTCTTATCACCCCACTTCTTGGCTATTCGTTAAACTGAATTGTGGGTGTGGTGAGGGGTGTATTTATAGGCATTTTAAGGTTTGGGAAACTTTGCCCCTCCTGGTAGGAATGTATATCCCATACGTCACTAGCTCATGGACTCTTGCTAATATGAAAGAAATGAATTTATCAGGTAAGTTCTTACATAAATTATGTTTTTACACATTCGTATTAATAAACAACACCCCTACCAGAGGGTAGCACCAATATAGTAAAAAAGGTTCCAGCTACCATAGTAAAACATATGGGGATCTATGTTTATAAAATACTACTAGCGTAATCACAACAAGTATGAACCATTAGCATAATTAGTATCAAGCAGGCAAAAGATGGACATTTTAAAGAGTTACTTATATTTCATTGCAACATATGTTAAAACTGTTGCAAACAGGATTCACTCTGTTACTTTGTTTCCCAAAGGATGTGTTCCATTTAGACAAATAGACTCAAGAGTCCAAGGATACTTATCAAGTGACTCCTGGGTAGTGAATTCTTTCTCCGTTATTTGTATCCCAACGTAATGTCTCAATTAAATTAACCAAATCTTTGGTGTCTTTTAAATAACTTTGTAAAGATGTAACAAAGGGATTAAGTATGGCATCAAGCCATTGGGATAGGTGTTCAAACATGGAACCTATCCCACTCACTATTGGGCGACCTGTTACATTGGTAAGTGTCTTATGTACCTTTGGAAGGTGGTGGAAGATGGGCACCACTGGGTTTTGGACCAAAAGATAATCATAAGTAGACTGGTCAAGGTGCCCATCCTCCAACCCATCGTCCAAAAGTGACATCAATTCCCTTTGATATAAATTAGTGGGATCTCATGTAAGTGGTTCATAGTTGTTAATATTGTGAAGTTGTCTATAAGCTTCTTCAATGTACTTATCTCTACTCATGACAACCACTGACCCCCCCTTATCCGCTGAGCGAATGACAATATCTTGGTTTTCACGTAATTCAAATAATGCTTGTTTCTTGCATTTACTGAGATTCTGTCTTATAGATTGAACTACACTCCCTGACCAAATAGTGTCAGAAAGTCTAGTTAAATCTGCTTCTACTCTATGGTAGAAGGTTTCAAGAAAGGACTCCCTACTCTGAATAGGGTAGAATTCAGAAGCATTCTTGAGGCCATTAGAACTACTTTTATACCTCAGTTTAGAGTAAGAGTGGGTGGGGGTAGGGCAGAGTATAATATATACAGGAGGTTAGTGGTTAAAGGCAAATAGCCAAATTTGAGTCTTATAATCTCCTAACCATTAATACCTCCTGCCACATATTTAAAGTTAAAAGCAAGGTACAACTAACAAGTAATTGTAAATAGACTTACAAGTAAGAGTAGGTAACTTAAATCTGTGAGAAAGGACATTCACCAACTGAGCCCTATCTGAGTCAGAGATAGAATAATATTATTATGAAAAAAAAGAAAATTTTGTCTTGTCCATTCATACGCTAAAGTTTATTAAATAGATAATATATTTAACCACACATACATTTAGCAAAGGCTAAAAATTAAAAACACTGCACCCAAGTTAAGCTGGGATTTTAAATTAATCTGAAATCAGCATTTAGAGTATCAAGCAGCATAAATATAAATATAGACTAAGCCCTTACAATCCGAGGGCTAAATTAAAGTTAGTTTTAACAAATATATTATTATGCTGCAATTACCAGACCAACGAGGGTGAGCAAGTTAAAAAAAGGGAAAGACAAGGCTTATCCCAGAGGACCCCTGACGTACATTTCACAAAAAACGCTTCCTCAGAGGGGTGGTGAGCCGCTGCAAAATGTTATATTTATGAGTCTATAAGACCCTCCTCAAGTACTGGTTGGATATGCCTGATTGCCAATTGTGATGTTATCATTGGCTTGTACATATTTCAATCACAAAAGTGGAAAGGGATAGGGTAAGATAAGGGGTAGTGGTTCCTGACGTTAGCATAATATCTAACATGGGCGTGTTTGTATACACTTGCGTCACTATTGTAGCCCTCATTGGACGATTCTGTTGAACATATGTTCCAAGATTATGCTGTCTACAATCAACAAGCCCGATACCTGACATGTAGATAGAGAAACATAAAACAGTTGCTGCAGAATAAAATTGTATCCTTAGGCAGATAGATTTAATGCGTCCCTATTGTGTGATGTTTGAGAGGTTATATCGAGTAAGTAATATTGGTCAGTAGACACAATTTATTCCTAAGCGTTATTACTTATAGATCAAGAGATTGTTATATTTGGGGGTGTGCGACGATTTGGAAATGAGGGGGCGTGAAGAGTCACATTACACGCCTCGGATTGGATGATCTGTCTAATGATACAATGCTTACTATAAGGATTGAAGAGTATTTCACTTAACCATCGTATTGGTCATATTCCATTAAGTGATCATATTCATATATAGTACACCAGTGAAAGTCACATCAATAGCATAAATGTTGTTAAAAAATGCGATGGTATCAGAAATAATTTTTAATAATATGGACATCACTCTCTGCACAGATGTAATAGAGTATGTATGGTTAAAATATATGTATGGAAAATGACCATATTTCCTTACTATTAAGTAATGGTTTGTTTTCCTAAACACAATATTAGTGTACTTGTCATAAATGGTACACATATTTCATGTTACATTGTGCTCTAAATAGATACTATAAGTGCTCTGGATAACATATATATTAAATGATTACTATACAAATCACATGTGTATATTACATATGAGTTGTGTAATCTATAATCAGTGAAAATAGTGAAAAATGTGGTGAAACACATAATTAGTGGTGTGCTTGTGAATTTGGCCAAAAACACAACATAAAGGATTTGAAAAATAATATGGTTGAAATAAAAAACAATATGTGAATTTGATACATACACATCTTAGTGTATAGAAAGTTGTAGCAGTGAACTTTCAAAAATATGACAGATTTCATATATAAAGAAGAGTGAAGATGTGAAAAAATAAGACTAAATAATACGGTGAAAGGTATAATTACCTATTTTGAAAAAGTAAAAATTGTGAGTTAGGTTGGCTCTCTAAGGCCTAGATTTAGAGTTCGGCGGTAGCCGTCAAAACCAGCGTTAGAGGCTCCTAACGCTGGTTTTGGCCGCCCGCTGGTATTTGGAGTCAGTGATTAAAGGGTCTAACGCTCACTTTACAGCCGCGACTTTTCCATACCGCAGATCCCCCTACGCCATTTGCGTAGCCTATCTTTTCAATGGGATCTTTCTAACGCTGGTATTTAGAGTCGTTTCTGCAGTGAGCGTTAGAGCTCTAACGACAAGATTCCAGCCGCCTGAAAATAGCAGGAGTTAAGAGCTTTCTGGCTAACGCCGGTTTATAAAGCTCTTAACTACTGTACCCTAAAGTACACTAACACCCATAAACTACCTATGTACCCCTAAACCGAGCTCCCCCCACATCGCCGCCACTCGATTAAAATTTTTAACCCCTAATCTTCCGACCGCCACCTACGTTATACTTATGTACCCCTAATCTGCTGCCCCTAACCCCGCCGACCCCTATATTACATTTATTAACCCCTAATCTGCCCCCCACAACATCGCCGCCAGCTACTTAAAATAATTAACCCCTAATCTTCCGACCGCAAAGCGCCGCCACCTACGTTATCCCTATGTACCCCTAATCTGCTACCCCTAACACCGCCGACCCCTATATTATATTTATTATCCCCTATTCTGCCCCCCTCAACGTCGCCGACACCTGCCTACACTTATTAACCCCTAATCTGCCGAGCGGACCGCACCGCTATCATAATAAAGTTATTAACCCCTAACCCGCCTCACTAACCCTATCATAAATAGTATTAACCCCTAATCTGCCCTCCCTAACATCGCCGACACCTAACTTCAATTATTAACCCCTAATCTTCCGATCGGAGCTCACCGCTATTCTAATAAATGTATTAACCCCTAAAGCTAAGTCTAACCCTAACACTAACACCCCCCTAACTTAAATATAATTTTAATCTAACGAAATAAATTAACTCATATTAAATAAATTAATCCTATTTAAAGCTAAATACTTACCTGTAAAATAAATCCTAATATAGCTACAATATAAATTATAATTATATTATAGCTATTTTAGGATTAATATTTATTTTACAGGCAACTTGGTATTTATTTTAACTAGGTACAATAGCTATTAAATAGTTAAGAACTATTTAATAGTTACCTAGTTAAAATAATAACAAATTTACCTGTAAAATAAATCCTAACCTAAGATATAATTAAACCTAACACTACCCTATCAATAAAATAATTAAATAAACTACCTACAATTACCTACAATTAACCTAACACTACACTATCAATAAATTAAATAAACACAATTGCTACAAATAAATACAATTAAATAAACTAGCTAAAGTACAAAAAATAAAAAAGAACTAAGTTACAGAAAATAAAAAAATATTTACAAACATAAGAAAAATATTACAACAATTTTAAACTAATTACACCTACTCTAAGCCCCCTAATAAAATAACAAAGCCCCCCAAAATAATAAATTCCCTACCCTATTCTAAATTAAAAAAGTTACAAGCTCTTTTACCTTACCAGCCCTGAACAGGGCCCTTTGCGGGGCATGCCCCAAGAAGTTCAGCTCTTTTGCCTGTTAAAAAAAACATACAATACCCCCCCCCCAACATTACAACCCACCACCCACATACCCCTAATCTAACCCAAACCCCCCTTAAATAAACCTAACACTAATCCCCTGAAGATCTTCCTACCTTGTCTTCACCATACCAGGTTCACCGATCCGTCCTGGCTCCAAGATCTTCATCCAACCCAAGCGGGGGTTGGCGATCCATAATCCGGTGCTGAAGAGGTCCAGAAGAGGCTCCAAAGTCTTCATCCTATCCGGCAAGAAGAGGACATCCGGACCGGCAAACATCTTCTCCAAGCCGCATCTTCTATCTTCTTCCATCCGGTGCGGAGCGGGTCCATCTTGAAGCAGGCGACGCGGATCCATCCTCTTCTTCCGATGTCTCCCGACTAATGACGGTTCCTTTAAGGGACGTCATCCAAGATGGCGTCCCTCGAATTCCGATTGGCTGATAGGATTCTATCAGCCAATCGGAATTAAGGTAGGAATTTTCTGATTGGCTGATGGAATCAGCTAATCAGATTGAGCTCGCATTCTATTGGCTGATCGGAACAGCCAATAGAATGCGAGCTCAATCTGATTGGCTGATTGGATCAGCCAATCGGATTGAACTTGATTCTGATTGGCTGATTCCATCAGCCAATCAGAAAATTCCTACCTTAATTCCGATTGGCTGATAGAATCCTATCAGCCAATCGGAATTCGAGGGACGCCATCTTGGATGACGTCCCTTAAAGGAACCGTCATTAGTCGGGAGACATCGGAAGAAGAGGATGGATCCGCGTCGCCTGCTTCAAGATGGACCCGCTCCGCACCGGATGGAAGAAGATAGAAGATGCGGCTTGGAGAAGATGTTTGCCGGTCCGGATGTCCTCTTCTTGCCGGATAGGATGAAGACTTTGGAGCCTCTTCTGGACCTCTTCAGCACCGGATTATGGATCGCCAACCCCCGCTTGGGTTGGATGAAGATCTTGGAGCCAGGACGGATCGGTGAACCTGGTATGGTGAAGACAAGGTAGGAAGATCTTCAGGGGATTAGTGTTAGGTTTATTTAAGGGGGGTTTGGGTTAGATTAGGGGTATGTGGGTGGTGGGTTGTAATGTTGGGGGGGGGGTATTGTATGTTTTTTTTAACAGGCAAAAGAGCTGAACTTCTTGGGGCATGCCCCGCAAAGGGCCCTGTTCAGGGCTGGTAAGGTAAAAGAGCTTGTAACTTTTTTAATTTAGAATAGGGTAGGGAATTTATTATTTTGGGGGGCTTTGTTATTTTATTAGGGGGCTTAGAGTAGGTGTAATTAGTTTAAAATTGTTGTAATATTTTTCTTATGTTTGTAAATATTTTTTTATTTTCTGTAACTTAGTTCTTTTTTATTTTTTGTACTTTAGCTAGTTTATTTAATTGTATTTATTTGTAGCAATTGTGTTTAATTAATTTATTGATAGTGTAGTGTTAGGTTAATTGTAGGTAATTGTAGGTAGTTTATTTAATTATTTTATTGATAGGGTAGTGTTAGGTTTAATTATATCTTAGGTTAGGATTTATTTTACAGGTAAATTTGTTATTATTTTAACTAGGTAACTATTAAATAGTTCTTAACTATTTAATAGCTATTGTACCTAGTTAAAATAAATACCAAGTTGCCTGTAAAATAAATATTAATCCTAAAATAGCTATAATATAATTATAATTTATATTGTAGCTATATTAGGATTTATTTTACAGGTAAGTATTTAGCTTTAAATAGGATTAATTTATTTAATAAGAGTTAATTTATTTCGTTAGATTAAAATTATATTTAAGTTAGGGGGGTGTTAGTGTTAGGGTTAGACTTAGCTTTAGGGGTTAATACATTTATTAGAATAGCGGTGAGCTCCGATCGGAAGATTAGGGGTTAATAATTGAAGTTAGGTGTCGGCGATGTTAGGGAGGGCAGATTAGGGGTTAATACTATTTATGATAGGGTTAGTGAGGCGGGTTAGGGGTTAATAACTTTATTATAGTAGCGGTGCGGTCCGCTCGGCAGATTAGGGGTTAATAAGTGTAGGCAGGTGTCGGCGACGTTGAGGGGGGCAGATTAGGGGATAATAAATATAATATAGGGGTCGGCGGTGTTAGGGGTAGCAGATTAGGGGTACATAGGGATAACGTAGGTGGCGGCGCTTTGCGGTCGGAAGATTAGGGGTTAATTATTTTAAGTAGCTGGCGGCGATGTTGTGGGGGGCAGATTAGGGGTTAATAAATATAATATAGGGGTCGGCGATGTTAGGGCAGCAGATTAGGGGTACATAGGGATAACGTAGGTTGCGGCGGTTTACGGAGCGGAAGATTAGGGGTTAAAACTGTAATGCAGGGGTCAGCGATAGCGGGGGCGGCAGATTAGGGGTTAATAAGTGTAAGGTTAGGGGTGTTTAGACTTGGGGTTCATGTTAGGGTGTTAGGTGCAGACGTAGGAAGTGTTTCCCCATAGGAAACAATGGGGCTGCGTTAGGAGCTGAACGCTGCTTTTTTGCAGGTGTTAGGTTTTTTTTCAGCTCAAACAGTCCCATTGTTTCCTATGGGAGAATCGTGCACGAGCACGTTTTTGAGGCTGGCCGCGTCCGTAAGCAACTCTGGTATCGAGAGTTGCATTTGCGGTAAAAATGCCCTACGCTCCTTTTTTGGAGCCTAACGCAGCATTTGTTTTAACTCTCGATACCAGAGTTAAATTTATGGTGCGGCCAGAAAAAAGCCCGCGGAGCGTTAACAGCCCTTTTACCGCCGAACTCCAAATCTAGGCCTAAGTAAGGGACCAAAAGAAATATGAGTGAGTATGGGTGAATAATAATGTGAGCTGTGAATCATTAAGGAGTGATGAAAATAAAAATAAAAAAAGGATTTATTGTCATAGGTGACAAAGTGCCACACTTACAGGTATACAAAGTAATTATTAAAATCATTCATACCATTGGGTTTTACTGAGTTCAAACGATAGATCCATTTGCATTCAAGTTTAAGTAATGTTTTCTCAAGATTGCCTCCTCGTATTCCTAGGGAGGCTTTTTGAATGACCATGTATTTCAAGTTAGTAGTGGAACACTTATGGTGTATTTGGAAGTGTTTCGCGACTGATGTTAACTTTTTGCCACGTGCTTCATCCTTATTAGCATTTTTTATATTATTGGCATGTTCAAGAATACGCACCCTGATCTCACGGGTTGTCATGCCAACGTAAATCATTTTGCATTGACAAAAGAGGGCGTATACAACCGCAATGGTTCTGCAGGAAGGTCTTAGACTTCATTACATATGGACAGGCAGAACAAGTACCACAGGGATATATCCCTGGGTTGGTATCCTTTTTCTTAATCGATCTCACATAATGGCTAGATACAAGTCTGTCCCTTAAGTTTGTGGGTCTTTTGTACCCAATAGAGATTCTGTCACCTAAAGTTTCTTTCAAAGAGGGGTCATTTAGTAATATTTTCCAATGTTGATTAATTATTTTAGTTACTTCTGACATTTGGGGGTTATACGTAGTAATTAATCTTGGATTGGATTCACTTGTATTTTTGACCCTTGGGACAAGTAAATTATCTCTATTGATATTCAGGACCTTGTATTTGGCTCGTTTGACTGCTTTCCTACTATAGCCTCGTGCTATTAGTCTGTCCATTAGGGCTTTGCTTTCTGTGAGATATATGTCAACACTGGAACAATTACGTCTAAGACGTAAGAATTCCCCAAAAGGGATAGCCTTAAGGGTGCATGGTGGATGAGCACTAGATCTATGTAACAGAGTGTTAGTCGCTGTGTCCTTTCGATAGATAGTGGTATTAATGAAACCGTCTTCTTTCTTGAATATGGTTATGTCTAGAAAGGAGATTTTGTGCCGATCAGCTGAATACGTTAATTTGATGTTTTTATTATTCACATTTACTTTCATCATAAACTGATCCAGTTCCTTTGATGTCCCTTCCCATATTAATAAGTTATCATCAATGTATCTTATCCATAACGGAATGTGGTCAGTGTATTGTTGTAATTCAGTTGAAAATACATCAATGAGCTCCCAATGCCCCAAAAACAAGTTGGCATACGTAGGTGCGCAAGCTGTACCCATTGCGGTACCTTGCGTCTGTAAGTAGTATCTATCATTGAAGGTGAAAAATTGTGTGTGACATACACTTATTCGTGAGAATAAGTGTATGTCTTTTATTAACTCAAACTTGTTAAGAGAATTAACCGGACAAAAAGATAATCCCTTTGATAGTACAGCTATATGATCTTGATTAAGTACATGGTCTGATAAATTGATGACCCTTTTCTTTCATGTAATTAGCAAGAGTCCATGAGCTAGTGACGTATGGGATATACATTCCTACCAGGAGGGGCAAAGTTTCCCAAACCTCAAAATGCCTATAAATACACCCCTCACCACACCCACAAATCAGTTTTACAAACTTTGCCTCCTATGGAGGTGGTGAAGTAAGTTTGTGCTAGATTCTACGTTGATATGCGCTCCGCAGCAGGTTGGAGCCCGGTTTTCCTCTCAGCGTGCAGTGAATGTCAGAGGGATGTGAGGAGAGTATTGCCTATTTGAATGCAATGATCTCCTTCTACGGGGTCTATTTCATAGGTTCTCTGTTATCGGTCGTAGAGATTCATCTCTTACCTCCCTTTTGAGATCGACGATATACTCTTATATATACCATTACCTCTGCTGATTTTCGTTTCAGTACTGGTTTGGCTTTCTACAAACATGTAGATGAGTGTCCTGGGGTAAGTAAGTCTTATTTTCTGTGACACTCTAAGCTATGGTTGGGCACTTTTTTATAAAGTTCTAAATATATGCATTCAAACATTTATTTGCCTTGACTCAGGATGTTCAACATTCCTTATTTTCAGACAGTCAGTTTCATATTTGGGATAATGCATTTGAATCAATTTGACTTTTTCCCTGTGGGCTGTTTGGCTCGCGGGGGCTGAAAATGCTTCATTTTATTGCGTCATTCTTGGCGCGGACTTTTTTGGCGCAAAAAAAAAAAAAAAAAAATCTTTTCTGTTTCCGGCGTCATACGTGTCGCCGGAAGTTGCGTCATTTTTTTACGTCCTTTTGCGCCAAAAATGTCGGCGTTCCGGATGTGGCATCATTTTTGGCGCCAAAAGCATTTAGGCGCCAAATAATGTGGGCGTCTTATTTGGCGCTAAAAAAATATGGGCGTCGCTTTTGTCTCCACATTATTTAAGTCTCATTTTTCATTGCTTCTGGTTGCTAGAAGCTTGTTCCTTGGCATTTTTTCCCATTCCTGAAACTGTCATTTAAGGAATTTGATCAATTTTGCTTTATATGTTGTTTTTTCTCTTACATATTGCAAGATGTCTCACGTTGCATCTGAGTCAGAAGATACTTCAGGAAAATCGCTGTCTGGTGCTGGAACTACCAAAGCTAAGTGTATCTGCTGTAAACTTTTGGTAGCTGTTCCTCCAGCTGTTGTTTGTACTAATTGTCATGACAAACTTGTTAATGCAGATAATATTTCCTTTAGTAATGTACCATTACCTGTTGCAGTTCCATCAACATCTAATGTTCAGAGTGTTCCTGATAACATAAGAGATTTTGTTTCTGAATCCATTAAGAAGGCTATGTCTGTTATTCCTCCTTCTAGTAAACATAAAAAATCTTTTAAAACTTCTCTTTATACAGATAAATTTTTAAATGAACATCATCATTCTGATTCTAATGACTCTTCTGGTTCAGAGGACTCGGTATCAGAGGTTGATGCTGATAAATCTTCATATTTATTTAAAATGGAATTTATTCGTTCTTTACTTAAAGAAGTACTAATTGCTTTAGAAATTGAGGATTCTGGTCCTCTTGATACTAAATCTAAACGTTTAGATAAGGTCTTTAAATCTCCTGTGGTTATTCCAGAAGTTTTTCCTGTTCCTGGTGCTATTTCTGAAGTAATTTCCAGAGAATGGAATAATTTGGGTAATTAATTTACTCCTTCTAAACGTTTTAAGCAATTGTATCCTGTGCCGTCTGATAGATTAGAATTTTGGGACAAAATCCCTAAAGTTGATGGGGCTATTTCTACCCTTGCTAAACGTACTACTATTCCTACGTCAGATGGTACTTCGTTTAAGGATCCTTTAGATAGGAAAATTGAATCCTTTCTAAGAAAAGCTTATCTGTGTTCAGGTAATCTTCTTAGACCTGCTATATCATTGGCTGATGTTGCTGCAGCTTCAACTTTTTGGTTGGAAACTTTAGCGCAACAAGTAACAGATCATGATTCTCATAATATTATTCTTCTTCTGCAACATGCTAATAATTTTATCTGTGATGCCATTTTTGATATTATCAGAGTTGATGTCAGGTTTATGTCTCTAGCTATTTTAGCTAGAAGAGCTTTATGGCTTAAAACTTGGAATGCTGATATGTCTTCTAAATCGACTCTACTTTCCATTTCTTTCCAGGGTAACAAATTATTTGGTTCTCAGTTGGATTCTATTATCTCAACTGTTACTGGTGGGAAAGGAACTTTTTTACCACAGGATAAAAAATCTAAGGGTTAAAACAGGGCTAATAATCGTTTTCGTTCCTTTCGTTTCAACAAAGAACAAAAGCCTGATCCTTCTTCCTCAGGAGCAGTTTCAGTTTGGAAACCATCTCCAGTCTGGAATAAATCCAAGCCTTCTAGAAAAGCAAAGCCAGCTTCTAAGTCCACATGAAGGTGCGGCCCTCATTCCAGTTCAGCTGGTAGGGGGCAGGTTACGTTTTTTCAAAGAAATTTGGATCAATTCTGTTCACAATCTTTGGATTCAGAACATTGTTTCAGAAGGGTACAGAATTGGTTTCAAGATAAGACCTCCTGCAAAGAGATTTTTTCTTTCCCGTGTCCCAGTAAATCCAGTGAAAGCTCTAGCATTTCTGAAATGTGTTTCAGATCTAGAGTTGGCTGGAGTAATTATGCCAGTTCCAGTTCTGGAACAGGGGCTGGGGTTTTATTCGAATCTCTTCATTGTACCAAAGAAGGAGAATTCCTTCAGACCAGTTCTGGATCTAAAAATATTGAATCGTTATGTAAGGATACCAACATTCAAAATGGTAACTGTAAGGACTATCTTGCCTTTTGTTCAGCAAGGGCATTATATGTCCACGATAGATTTACAGGATGCATATCTACATATTCCGATTCATCCAGATCACTATCAGTTCCTGAGATTCTCTTTCCTGGACAAGCATTACCAGTTTGTGGCTCTGCCGTTTGGCCTAGCTACAGCCCCAAGAATTTTTACAAAGGTTCTCGGTGCCCTTCTGTCTGTAATCAGAGAACAGGGTATTGTGGTATTTCCTTATTTGGACGATATCTTGGTACTTGCTCAGTCTTTACATTTAGCAGAATCTCATACAAATCGACTTGTGTTGTTTCTTCAAGATCATGGTTGGAGGATCAATTCACTAAAAAGTTCATTGATTCCTCAGACAAGGGTCACCTTTCTGGGTTTCCAGATAGATTCAGTGTCCATGACTCTGTCTTTGACAGACAAGAGACGTCTAAAATTGATTTCAGCTTGTCGAAACCTTCAGTCACAATCATTCCCTTCGGTAGCCTTATGCATGGACATTCTAGGTCTTATGACTGCTGCATCGGACGCGATCCCCTTTGCTCGTTTTCACATGTGACCTCTTCAGCTCTGTATGCTGAATCAATGGTGCAGGGATTACACAAAGATATCTCAATTAATATCTTTAAAACCGATTGTACGACACTCTCTGACGTGGTGGACAGATCACCATCTTTTAATTCAGGGGGCTTCTTTTGTTCTTCCGACCTGGACTGTAATATCTCTGACGGCACAAGGAGTTTGGGAATCTCAGGAGGTGAGATTACCGATCAATATTTTGGAACTCCGTGCAATTTTCAGAGCTCTTCAGTCTTGGCCTCTTCTGAAGAGAGAATCGTTCATTTGTTTTCAGACAGACAATGTCACAACTGTGGCATACATCAATCATCAAGGAGGGACTCACAGTCCTCTGGCTATGAAAGAAGTATCTCGAATTCTGGTTTGGGCGGAATCCAGCTCCTGTCTAATCTCTGCGGTTCATATCCCAGGTATAGACAATTGGGAAGCGGATTATCTCAGTCGCCAAATGTTGCATCCGGGCGAATGGTCTCTTCACCCAGAGGTATTTCTTCAGATTGTTCAAATGTGGGAACTTCCAGAAATAGATCTGATGGCGTCTCATCTAAACAAGAAACTTCCCAGGTATCTGTCCATATCCCGGGATCCTCAGGCGGAGGCAGTGGATGCATTATAACTTCCTTGGAAGTATCATCCTGCCTATATCTTTCCGCCTCTAGTTCTTCTTCCAAGAGTAATCTCCAAGATTCTGAAGGAATGCTCGTTTGTTCTGCTGGTAGCTCCGGCATGGCCTCACAGGTTTTGGTATGCGGATCTTGTCCGGATGGCCTCTTGCCAACCGTGGACTCTTCCGTTAAGACCAGACCTTCTGTCGCAAGGTCCTTTTTTCCATCAGGATCTCAAATCCTTAAATTTAAAGGTATGGAGATTGAACGCTTGATTCTTGGTCAAAGAGGTTTCTCTGACTCTGTGATTAATACTATGTTACAGGCTCGTAAATCTGTATCTAGAGAGATATATTATAGAGTCTGGAAGACTTATATTTCTTGGTGTCTTTCTCATCATTTTTCTTGGCATTCTTTTAGAATTCCGAGAATTTTGCAGTTTCTTCAGGATGGTTTAGATAAAGGTTTGTCCGCAAGTTCCTTGAAAGGACAAATCTCTGCTCTTTCTGTTCTTTTTCACAGAAAGATTGCTAATCTTCCTGATATTCATTGTTTTGTACAAGCTTTGGTTCGTATAAAACCTGTCATTAAGTCAATTTCTCCTCCTTGGAGTTTGAATTTGGTTCTGGGGGCTCTTCAAGCTCCTCCTTTTGAACCCATGCATTCATTGGACATTAAATTACTTTCTTGGAAAGTTTTGTTCCTTTTGGCGATCTCTTCTGCCAGAAGAGTCTCTGAATTATCTGCTCTTTCTTGTGAGTCTCCTTTTCTGATTTTTCATCAGGATAAGGCGGTGTTGCGAACTTCTTTTGCATTTTTACCTAAGGTTGTGAATTCCAACAACATTAGTAGAGAAATTGTGGTTCCTTCATTATGTCCTAATCCTAAGAATTCTAAGGAGAAATCGTTGCATTCTTTGGATGTTGTTAGAGCTTTGAAATATTATGTTGAAGCTACTAAGTCTTTTCGAAAGACTTCTAGTTTATTTGTTATCTTTTCCGGTTCTAGAAAAGGCCAGAAAGCTTCTGCCATTTCTTTGGCATCTTGGTTGAAATCTTTAATTCATCATGCCTATGTTGAGTCGGGTAAAACTCCGCCTCAAAGGATTACAGCTCATTCTACTAGGTCAGTTTCTACTTCCTGGGCATTTAGGAATGAAGCTTCGCTTGATCAGATTTGCAAAGCAGCAACTTGGTCCTCTTTGCATACTTTTACTAAATTCTACCATTTTGATGTGTTTTCTTCTTCTGAAGCAGTTTTTGGTAGAAAAGTACTTCAGGCAGCGGTTTCAGTTTGAATCTTCTGCTTATGTTTTCATTAAACTTTATTTTGGGTGTGGATTATTTTCAGCAGGAATTGGCTGTCTTTATTTTATCCCTCCCTCTCTAGTGACTCTTGCGTGGAAAGATCCACATCTTGGGTAGTCATTATCCCATACGTCACTAGCTCATGGACTCTTGCTAATTACATGAAAGAAAACATAATTTATGTAAGAACTTACCTGATAAATTCATTTCTTTCATATTAGCAAGAGTCCATGAGGCCCACCCTTTTTGTGGTGGTTATGATTTTTTGTATAAAGCACAATTATTCCAATTCCTTATTTTATATGCTTTCGCACTTTTTTCTTATCACCCCACTTCTTGGCTATTCGTTAAACTGATTTGTGGGTGTGGTGAGGGGTGTATTTATAGGCATTTTGAGGTTTGGGAAACTTTGCCCCTCCTGGTAGGAATGTATATCTCATACGTCACTAGCTCATGGACTCTTGCTAATATGAAAGAAATGAATTTATCAGGTAAGTTCTTACATAAATTATGTTTTTGTCCGGTTAATTCTCTTAACAAGTTTGAGTTAATAAAAGACATACACTTATTCTCACGAAAGTTGATGTTAAAAAAGATATATGCTTATAATCCCAATATTCTAGACACAGCAGATTTAAGTACATTTGAACTATTAGAACAACTCAGTAATGAGGATATTGTTAATCCTAATGATGTAACCCTGCTTAATTGAAATACGTGGAGAACTGCACTTAAACCGAAATCTACTTATGTTCCCTCTATGTCCAACTCACCTGAAATTCAGGTATTTTGTAAAATGGTCTGCCATCAAATCGAACAATTGCCTGTTACTCGAAAGACATCAGAATTCAAAGCTTTGAATGAGATTGAATCTTGGAAAGATGTCACTATAAAACCGTCTGATAAGGGCGGAAATGTGGTATTATGGCCATCTAAAATGTACACTGATGAAGCCTTTAGACAGTTATCCAACTCCACATGCTATAAACAACTAATTTTCAATCCTCAAAGCTCATATCTGACACAATACAATAACTTAGTCAAACAAGCTTGGGCAAATAACATCATTACAAATACTGAGAAAAAGTATTTACTTACAGAGCATCCGAAAGTCGCTACACTATATTTTCTGCCAAAGGTGCATAAGAACTCCCAAATACCCCCCGGTAGACCTATCATCTCTGGGAACGAGAATTTAACTGAAAATGCTAGCAGATATGTTGACCTAAGGTTAAGAGAGTATCTAACTACATTGCCTTTATACGTTTGTGATACCATGGAGGTATTACAAATATTACAAAACATGCAGCTATCTGATGATATGTGGCTCGTCACTGCAGACGTTGAGTCACTTTACACAAATATAAGACATACAGATGGAATAGCAGCCATTAAGTATTTTGTATTATCTAATACCAATGATAATGAAGATCATAATAAATTTGTGGTCCAACTACTGCAGTTTGTTTTAACACACAATTTTTTCACCTTCAATGATAGATACTACTTACAGACGCAAGGTACCGCAATGGGTACAGCTTGCGCACCTACGTATGCCAACTTGTTTTTGGGGCATTGGGAGCTCTTTGATGTATTTTCAACTGAATTACAACAATACACTGACCACATTCCGTTATGGATAAGATACATTGATGATGTCTTATTCATATGGGAAGGGACATCAAAGGAACTGGATCAGTTTATGATGAAAGTAAATGTGAATAATAAAAACATCAAATTAACGTATTCAGCTGATCAGCACAAAATCTCCTTTCTAGACATAACCATATTCAAGAAAGAAGACGGTTTCATTAATACCACTATCTATCGAAAGAACACAGCGACTAACACTCTGTTACATAGATCTAGTGCTCATCCACCATGCACCCTTAAGGCTATCCCTCTTGGGGAATTCTTACGTCTTAGACGTAATTGTTCCAGTGTTGACATATATCTCACAGAAAGCAAAGCCCTAATGGACAGACTAATAGCACGAGGCTATAGTAGGAAAGCAGTCAAACGAGCCAAATACAAGGCCCTGAATATCAATAGAGATAATTTACTTGTCCCAAGGGTCAAAAATACAAGTGAATCCAATCCAAGATTAATTACTACGTATAACCCCCAAATGTCAGAAGTAACTAAAATAATTAATCAACATTGGAAAATATTACTAAATGACCCCTCTTTGAAAGAAACTTTAGGTGACAGAATCTCTATTGGGTACAAAAGGCCCACAAACTTAAGGGACAGACTTGTATCTAGCCATTATGTGAGATCGATTAAGAAAAAGGATACCAACCTGTATCCCTGTGGTACTTGCTCTGCCTGTCCATATGTAATGAAGTCCAAGACCATCCAAGACAAAGACGGTTATTCATACAATCTAACTTCTCATTTTTCCTGCAGAACCATTGCGGTTGTATACGCCCTCTTTTGTCAATGCAAAATGATTTACGTTGGCATGACAACCCGTGAGATCAGGGTGCGTATTCTTGAACATGCCAATAATATAAAAAATGCTAATAAGGATGAAGCACGTGGCAAAAAGTTAACATCAGTCGCGAAACACTTTCAAATACACCATAAGTGTTCCACTACTAACTTGAAATACATGGTCATTCAAAAAGCCTCCCTAGGAATACGAGGAGGCAATCTTGAGAAAACATTACTTAAACTTGAATGCAAATGGATCTATCGTTTGAACTCAGTAAAACCCAATGGCATGAATGATTTTAATAATTACTTTGTATACCTGTAAGTGTGGCACTTTGTCACCTATGACAATAAATCCTTTTTTTATTTTTATTTTCATCACTCAATGATTCACGGCTCACATTATTATTCACCCATACTCACTCATATTTCTTTTGGTCGCTTACTTAGAGCCAACCTAACTGACAATTTTTACTTTTTCAAAATAGGTAATTATACCTTTCACCCTATTATTTAGTCTTATTTTTTCACATCTTCACTCTTCTTTATATATGAAATCTGTCATATTTTTGAAAGTTCACTGCTACAACTTTCTATACACTAAGATGTGTATGTATCAAATTCACATATTGTTTTTTATTTCAACCATATTATTTTTCAAATCCTTTATGTTGTTGTTTTGGCCAAATTCACAAGCACACCACTAATTATGTGTTTCACCACATTTTTCACTATTTTCACTGATTATAGATTACACAACTCATATGTAATATACACATGTGATTTTTATAGTAATCATTTAATATATATGTTATCCAGAGCACTTATAGTATCTATTTAGAGCACAATGTAACATGAAATATGTGTACCATTTATGACAAGTACACTAATATTGTGTTTAGGAAAACAAACCATTACTTAATAGTAAGGAAATATGGTCATTTTCCATACATATATTTTAACCATGCATACTCTATTACATCTGTGCAGAGAGTGATGTCCATATTATTAAAAATTATTTCTGATACCATCACATTTTTTAACAACATTTATGCTATTGATGTGACTTTCACTGGTGTACTATATATGAATATGATCACTTAATGGAATATGACCAATACGATGGTTAAGTGAAATACTCTTCAATCCTTATAGTAAGCATTGTATCATTAGACAGATCATCCAATCCGAGGCGTGTAATGTGACTCTTCACGCCCCCTCATTTCCATAAGTAAATATGGCCTGTTCGCTTACTTTGCTTGCAATCTGATGAAACGTATTACCAGTACAATCATAGCAATGGAATACACCCTACATCCTAATAATTAATACGATATCATATAACATCTGGCATATTCAATTTACGCCATTTCATTAACATCCTATTAATGGCCACGAGCACCATATGTGCAGTAAGATCATCCAATCAAAAACGATCCATATGACACCTCACGCATTCCTAATTCCAATAGGTAAACTTGGTTTTTGCATAATCGGTCCAAAGATTGATTATATTCATGGGCTGCCTATTTTATAAAAACTTAAGCAGCGCCATATGCGCTATAACCCTATAATTATTGTGACAGTATGTGTAATAATCATCAGCACTCAGACACTTGTGACAAATTTTATTCATCTTAATATCGGAAGGGTTAAATGTGGCACACATTTCTATATTCACTTTTTTGTTTTTCTATAAGCTGACTAAAATATGGACCTATGTCATAACCAGATCATTCATAATGGTGTTATACAAGATAATCTCACTAACGCTTTTACAGCATAACATATGTCAAATAGGATTGCCCAATTAGAGCGCAATACATCACGCTCTGGCACGCCTCCTATGACTAATATAAACATATGGGAGGTTGATCATTCAATCAAATCGATCGTTTCACACCATGATATGTCCCTGGATGACAACGATAAACATGGTCTGTTGATACAATTTAAAAATACTATTTTTCTTTATGTAGAAATCGTCGCACACCCCCAAATATAACAATCTCTTGATCTATAAGTAATAACGGTTAGGAATAAATTGTGTCTACTGACCAATATTACTTACTCGATATAACCTCTCAAACATCACACAATAGGGACGCATTAAATCTATCTGCCTAAGGATACAATTTTATTCTGCAGCAACTGTTTTATGTTTCTCTATCTACATGTCAGGTATCGGGCTTGTTGATTGTAGACAGCATAATCTTGGAACATATGTTCAACAGAATCGTCCAATGAGGGCTACAATAGTGACGCAAGTGTATACAAACACGCCCATGTTAGATATTATGCTAACGTCAGGAACCACTACCCCTTATCTTACCCTATCCCTTTCCACTTTTGTGATTGACATATGTACAAGCCAATGATAACATCACAATTGGCAATCAGGCATATCCAACCAGTACTTGAGGAGGGTCTTATAGACTCATAAATATAACATTTTGCAGCGGCTCACCACCCCTCTGAGGAAGCGTTTTTTTGTGAAACGTACGTCAGGGGTCCTCTGGGATAAGCCTTGTCTTTCCCTTTTTTTAACTTGCTCACCCTCATTGGTCTGGTAATTGCAGCATAATAATATATTTGTTAAAACTAACTTTAATTTAGCCCTCGGATTGTAAGGAGCTTAGTCTATATTTATATTTATGCTGCTTGATACTCTAAATGCTGATTTCAGATTAATTTAAAATCCCATCTTAACTTGGGTGCAGTGTTTTTAATTTTTAGCCTTTGCTAAATGTATGTGTGGTTAAATATATTATCTATTTAATAAACTTTAGCGTATGAATGGACAAGACAAAATTTTCTTTTTTTTCATAATAATATTATTCTATCTCTGACTCAGATAGGGCTCAGTTGGTGAATGTCCTTTCTCACAGATTTAAGTTACCTACTCTTACTTGTAAGTCTATTTACAATTACTTGTTAGTTGTACTTTTATACCTCGCCTTATCGTTGTCTAAATTTGCTCCAGGATTTCCTAGTGCGAGGGGAAGCACAAGGTCTTTTCCTCTAGCCTTACCTTGTAAGCATATCCCTGGGCAAGTTGATCACCAAGAACGCCCCTGCTGTAGAGCATACAATTTTAATCAACTTTCCAATTAATTATTTTCCAATTAATTTCTTTAATCTAAGTTGCTTTGTTATTTTGGTCTAAATTTTGTTAAAAAACAAACAAAACCTAGGTAGGCATAAAAGCAGCAATGCATTACTGTGAGCTAGCTGCTAATTGGTGGCTCCGCATTTGTGCCTTTTTTCATTGGCTCACTCTATGTATTCAGCTAGCTCCCAGTAGTTCTGCTCCTTCAACAAAGGGATATCAAGAGAACATAGTCAATTTGGTAATTTAAGTAAATAGGAAAGTTGTTGAAAATGGCATGCTCCATCTGAATCATGATAGAACATTTTTGGGTTTCATGTCCAAAACTTTGCACTTTTTATATTTTAATACATTTAAATTTTGATCTAGCAGTGATTTTACACATTCTGATTCTGCTTTGAAAGTTTCTGTGGTACTCTAATAATTTAGGATTATACTTTGTATAGTTCTGTGTATCTTTTACAAATTACATTGCACTTTGTATTTTCTCCATTGTTAACTGACAGTTTCAGAAAGTGGGAGGGACAGGGCAGTTCCCTGGGCTGAACAGGGGATTTGTCTCACCAACTGTATGCAGGTGAAATTTGCTCAAAATTCACAATACACCTATTTTAACTAACAGAAAACTAATATATACTAAAATAGAAATGAAACCATTAACCTGAGACTTCCTGTGGGCGGAGCGTGCAATAAGCGCACGCGCTAGAGCTCGGTGAGAGAGAGCTGATTTCCAACAGACCCCGCAACAAAAACTTCTATTGACGGGAGTGAGAGACCCGCTTGGGGAGAAAACACTATGGCGATGGAAGTCCCCTGTACCGAGGGCTAGCTGGTTGGTATCAGCACAATTCACATGCACAACACCGACAGCTATACGGAAGAGAGGCAGCAGCCGGAAGACAGAGTGCCCCCATTGAACGCCACCTGCACACCAACGGACCGCACCAATATTGAAACACACCCCGGAGGGTGTTAACAGTTGCACAGAGCAGCCGACCGCTGGGGAACTGACGGAGGTATCTTGCAGGGACCCGGACAATCGGCGGAGCAACAACTGGGAAGAATTCTGACTAGGCAACAGGACGGCAGGCGAGTAGCGGACCACGCAAGTATAAGCCTCTGTAGGCGGTGGTTTTTAAAGCTTTTCGTCTGTGTTCCTGTATATGTTTGGAGAAGTGGTGTGGGTGGCAATGGAGCTGAATTGAAATGGGGGTTGAAGAGTGACGGATCATATCCGCTATGAGCGGTCAGGAAATCTGTGTTGTTTCATGGTGATGAGAGTACTGGAAAGTTACTTTATTTATTTCAGGACTTAATGACATAAAACCCGGTGGTGGCAAAAGGCAGTCAGTTGGGAGACGGAGCTCACAGGGAGACGCTAAGGCCAGAGGCCGGAGGAGATTAGCAGGATTATCTTGGAACTGACTGTGGAAAAAATTGCCGTTATCTGTATTAAGACTTAGAAACCCTCACAGGCATATAAAGGTTAATGTCTGGAGCAATGCAGCTGGGGTCTTACTATTGAGCTGTTTTTTTTTCTACACACAGTCGCACGGCGAGATCTGGACTATAAGGTTGGGATAGGTGGAGGGAAGGGTTAACCCTGCAAACACTTAGCAAACAGGAAGCCTGCTTTTCCCTCAAAATTGCGCCCTGACGAGTAAGGGGTACTGACTTTGTGGAGTGGAGTACTGCTCGCAGTACAGAAAGGCTGTGTAATAGGAGAACTGTGCTCAGAATAAGATTGGAAAAAAAAAAGGGAAACCAGCAGCAAAACGCCCAAACACATATACTGGACTGAAGTGACAGCAAAGGGAGAAAGCTAAATATTATGATAATTGTTATCTGACGTAATTAAGGCTCTATACTTTGCTTTTCTTATCTCTTCTTTTCAAGCATGAATTAAATCTAGAATTTGGTGTGTAGGTAAGGTCAGGTATTGATAACATCATCTGAAGAAACTGTAGGGGTACAATATTAGTCCAGGTTGATAGTGTGCTGCTGTTCAGATGATATTTTTTCTTGTTTTATACTTTTTTCTCTTTGCTAGTAGAAATATTTTGACACTAATATAAAAGGTTTTGATCACATCACCTGAAGAAACTGAAGGGGCACAACAGCTGGTTAGATTGACAGCGTGCTGTTGTTCAGTTATTATTTTTCTTGTTGTCTACTGTTCTTTTTTTTAAGTAGGAATATTTCCACACTAATATAAAAGAAGAACTCTTGTGTCAAGGTAAAAAGATAAAGGGGAAGCGGAGAAGTTATCAGGACAGATCTATCAGAGAATAGGGCACTCAGGACTACAGCGTTATAGGGTTAGGTAACCAGCGGTAGACAGATAGTACTGGATTATTTGGCTAGATTACTGGTTCTGGCATTGGACAAAAGGCTGCAGGGGAGTGGGAATAGGCCAGCAGAGCAGAAGGGAGAAAAGAGAAGCAGTGAGACAATTAGTCACGGGTATTAACTGATATTTCACCTATCACAAAATAGAGCAAACAGGCATTAGAAGCCACACTTGGACTCCGTATAGGGAGCCCTTCTAATTTTTTTTCTTTAGAATAATCACACTTGTAAACGTATTACACTCACAACTACACTTGCAATAGCACACTTGGCACCATAAGCTACAGGGAGCTCTCGTCACACTCTAGGTGTGTTGAGAGGGGTCTGTTTCACTTTCCTTACTCTTTTTTTTTATTTATTTGTTTTTTTTTTTTTTTTTTTTTTCTATTGTCAATTACTTCATTAATATAATCACAACCAAAGTAATTTTTTCACATCTTCACATCACTACACACTACATGGAGAGATATATCCCTAACCTGAAAGTTAGGTCCCCTGCAATGCCCCCTAGGAGAGATAAAAAGCCTAAATCCGCACAAGAGATAGGCGCAGAGGAGAATATGGATCCTCAGATACCTGGTATGGAGAAACAGTTGACACTTAATCAACTCGCAGAAATGCTTCTACCTCAATTTGACTCAGTCAAAAAAGAGATAGCCACCCTCTCTACTGAGATTAGATCTTTCTCCAATAGGATACTAGAGGTGGAAGAAAGAATCTCAGTGGTGGAAGACAGACAAAATACACAAGAGACCAACTGGGCCAATTATGAGAGTAAAATTAAAATGATGCAATCCAAAATAGAAGACCTGGAAGACAGGTCTCGCAGGAACAATATTCGCATAATTGGTCTACCTGAGTCCAGTGAATACACAGATCTTATACTGTTTGCTTCAGTCACCTTACCACAATTGTTAGGGATGCAGCTGGTAGAGAAAATTCACGTAGAAAGAGCACACAGGACAGGAGGAATAAGGGAGTCCCAAGAAGGTAACCAGCGCCCTAGAATGGTAATAATCAAATACTTAAATTTCCAACACAAGGTAGAGATCATGAGACATTATAGGAAAATTCAGGGGTTCAAGATAGGTACAAGGCCTGTCTTCCTATTTCAGGATTTTTCATCGGAGACTTCCTCAAAGAGAAAGACAATGGTACCCTACTGCTCTAGTTTGATTAAGGCAGGGATCCAGGCTAACATGAGATACCCTGCCAAAATTGTGATTTTCTCAGATGGGAGTGTGACTGTATTGAACACTCCCACAGAAGCTAAACAATATTGTATTGAAAGGGATATTGTATTATGACAGGATGCCTAAATGTACGTATTAACATGGAATTTGTAAATATGCAATATGTGGGTCAGCTATTTTGTTACAGTAAGGGGGACGGGAGGGGGTTGGGGGGATCCTGTTTTCTTTTTTTTTTTTTTTTTTTTCTCTTCCTTCTTCTTCCTCCTTCTCTTTGCATTTTGTATTCCTCTTTATATACTTTTCTTACTTATATGCGTGGTGGTATAACCGTTCTTCTTATGTATGTTACAGGTCTGTCTACAAGCGGCCTTGAACACCCGATCCCGTATGATCTCGGAAGTGGAACAGGGCCGAGCCTGGTCAGTACTAGGTTGGGTGTCCACCGGGGAACACCAGGTGTGATAGACAGGTCGGTAATTGAAATGGCTAGAGAACGTGTTACGTCTGGACAAGTAGGTAGAAAGTTACAGGTCATTGTGTGGGGTTTTTAAAATAAAATTTTTCTTTTTAATTGAATGTTAAAGTGTGTATCGTGGAATGTAGGAGGTATCACCTCCCCTAGCAAAAGGAAAAATGTGTTAAGATTGTTAAAGCGCCAAAAGCCTGATGTTATCTTTTTGCAAGAGTTGCACTTGAAAGAGGTGGAAATAAATAAGTTGCGAACGAATTGGATAGCTGAAATCATAGCTACCCCTTGCAATAAGAGGAAATGTGGAGTGGCGTTAATCTTTAATAAGAATCTAACATATATGATAAGGAACCAATTGCTAGACCCAAAAGGGAGATATATAATTGTACAAGTTGAAATCAATAAGAGATTGTGGACGTTCTGTAATATATACGGCCCAAATGAAACTGAGCCAGAATTTTGGGATAAGATAAGAAACAAAATGACTAATCATCTAGGACAAAATTTAGTGGTGGCGGGTGACTTCAATGCAATGATGTGCCCTGAAATCGATAGACTAAGATCTGGGGCTTTTAGGAAACACAATAGAGAGGCAAGGCTTTTACAAGATTTTGCAAAGGTACTTAAACTGAGAGATATCTGGCGTGTACAGCACCCGGATGAGCGCGTTTTTTCGTGCGAATCCAGATCATTTAACAATTTTTCACGTATAGATATGTTTTTGATAGAAGAAAGGTTACTGTCCCTGAGTATAAAGACACACATAGAGGAGATAATTATATCGGATCACGCAATAATAAGCCTGACGTTCGAAGATCTGACGACTAGATGTAGAAGTAGTAACCTGTTCAGCTTTCCTAAATTCAGGGTACCTAGATGAACAATTCCGGAATTTCTTATCAGAAAGGTGGAGGGTGTACCTTAGTCAGAATAGCCGGGAGGTGAGTAGCCCAGAAATATTATGGGAAGCTGGGAAAGCAGTGATGCGAGGTGAGGTTAAAAATTATATGGTTACAAGGAAGAGGAGGTTAACTGGCAGGGAGATTCAATTAGCAAACCAACTTAAAAATTCATATAGGAAGTACGTGTCTACCCCTAATAGCTCCTCCTGGAATAGCTATAAAGCAGCTAAATTAGAACGTGAAACATTTTTAAGAGAAAAGTGGGCAAGGGAGGATATGCGAACAAGGGCATTCTGCCAAGGATTTCAGGGGATAGCCACTAAACATTTGGCCAAGCTAATCAATTTTAGGAAAAAAAGTAACCTAATCTTACTTATCAAGGAAGGGTCTAAAGCGATTACCCATCCAACAGAGATTCGAGAGGCCTTCTTTAGATATTATCAGGAACTGTACTCAAGGAAGGATAGCGATAAGACAAGAATGTCGAATTTTTGGCAAAAGATCCAGGTTCCAACAATAGATACAACAGAATTAAATCAGATAAACTCCCCAATAACGGAGGACGAAATTAAAAAAACAATTGATAGAATTAAAACCAACAAAGCTGCAGGGCCGGACGGGCTTCCGGCAGAGTTTTACAAAATCATTAAGAATGATATCTCGGGTACACTAGCAGATCTTTATAACAGCTATTTTGTACAAGGTAATTTAAAATCTCCTTATTTTACGGAATCAACTGTGACTTTAATTCATAAGAAAGGGAAAGCTACGGAGGAACTGGGGTCTTATCGACCAATTTCACTCCTGAATCAAGACTATAAAATCTTAACAACTATCATTGCAGATAGATTAAAAAAAGGGATTGGCAAATTGATACACAGTGACCAATCAGGATTTATTCCAGGGAGAAACCCGGTACGGAATATGCGCAGGGTGTTAATTATCCTGGATCATTATTTTAATATGGTACAGACGCCTAATAGAAATCCACAACCTGATTTAGCTATGCTTACGATTGACGCAGAGAAAGCGTTTGATTCCATAATTTGGGATTACTTGTTTTTATCTCTTCAGAAATTTGGCTTTGAAGGAAACATATTCCAGATGATCAAAAGAATTTATACTAACCCACGATCCCAACTGCTAGTAAACAGTGAACTATCTCGGTTTATAACTCTGCAAAGGGGCACGAGACAGGGCTGCCCACTGTCGCCCCTACTCTTTGATTTAGCACTTGAGCCACTGGCGGTCCAACTTAGGCAAGAATTAAAGGGAATTGTTTGCGGGGAACATAGCATCGTTACTTCACTGTATGCTGATGATATTATGTTATTTTTACAAAACACCAAAGAAAGTATTCCCAAATGTTTGGCTATTATTAATAATTTTACCTCCTTTTCGGGATATAAGATAAATAAGGATAAGTCAGAGTTGATGTGGATTTACCAGACAAGAACGAGTTTGGTACAACATGGTCTTAAAGTTGTTAAATCGTTGAACTATCTAGGAATTAAGATAAGTAACAATCCCAAAGAATGGTATAATCTCAATTACTCTGAGTTTTTTGACAGTTTAGAGGGAAGGTTAGGAAAGTGGAATATACATTATTTATCGCTTTCCGCAAAAACAGTTGTGATAAAAACGATAATTTTTCCTCGGCTATTGTTCCTAATGCAAAATATGCCCTTATTGATAAATAGAGGAGATGTTGCTAGGTACAGCAAAGCGTGCGCTCAGTTTTTGTGGAACAGGAAGAAAAGCCGTATAGCCATTGAAAAATTAGCCCATAGTAAGAGATTTGCAGGGTTGGCCCTGCCGGACATTGTCAAATATAATATTATAGCCCTCATAAAATTTGGTATAGACTGGGTAACGGAAGCGAATAATGTGACCTATTTTGATCTAGAATCAAAGCTAGTAAAACCCTTTGATCTTAAGGTAATATTACATCATCCATTTAGGAGACTCCCTAGTAATATTAGCACACTTCTAACCTTTGCCAATGTAGTTCAGGCATGGCAGAAATTCTGCGGATTAGTAGGTCAAGATTTTCATATGCCTAAATATTTGCCGCTTAGTGGTACCCCCGATTTTAGACCAGGGATTAATGATAATTCGGTCTTCAAAATCTGGGCCCAGAGAGGGTTACGTTATTTCTCAAAGTTAGTTCAGGGTGAAGGGCAAGGGATACAAACATTTACAACCTTGGCAGAACAGTTTCAACTACCTACAAATACATTCTTTGCCTATCTACAAGCTAGGAGCTATCTCTTGAAAGCTCTGCAAACTCACAGAATTGTATGGGATCCAGGAATTGATTCAGGAGTGAAATTATATGCGGGCGGGAAAAGATCAATAACATATTGGTATAAACTCCTATTAAAGATATCAGGGAAAGAACATATTAACAAAAAGAGAATGTTCCTTATTAAGTATATTAACCCAGTGCAATCCGAAGATATTGAACGTAGTATCAGATTAGCAGACACTGCTACTAGAGTGATAAGCTGGAAAGAATCGCAGGTTAAACTTCTAAACAATTTTTATTTCACCCCTAAAAGGATGAGCAAATGGGCAACGAACGGAGACAAGGGGAAATGCTTTAAATGTCAGAAGGTAGAAGCGGATCTGCTACATTGTATATGGGATTGCCCTAAAATTCGACAGTTTTGGAGTAAAATTCAATTCTGGGTAAATAGGTTTTTACAGGAGAAGTGTGTACTGCAAGTCAGAGATATTTTTCTTCTAAAAGAAATTGGAAGGAATAGAGGCGAGGGACAATTAATCAATATGGTTGTCCTGGCAGCCCGGCATATGATATTTTGCAAATGGGGCGCTCATGAGGTCCCAACGATCAACGAGTTTACTAATATGATTAAGACACATATGACTTTAGAAAGGCAATACCTATCTGGGGGGTCAGAAAAGATCGTGCGGCTCTTCTTTGATAAGTGGAAAAGGGTAATCTTATCTTGGCCTCAACAAGATCAGATTCAATTTGTCTCTCCTCTGAAGAAGAATACTAATTTTATGATGTTGGTTGCTGGTGAAGTTCTTCCGGTATACTGGCTTTAAGACATTTAGGCCTAGATTTAGAGTTCGGCGGTAGCCGTCAAAACCAGCGTTAGAGGCTCCTAACGCTGGTTTTGGCCGCCCGCTGGTATTTGGAGTCAGTGATTAAAGGGTCTAACGCTCACTTTACAGCCGCGACTTTTCTATACCGCAGATCCCCCTACGCCATTTGCGTAGCCTATCTTTTCAATGGGATCTTTCTAACGCTGGTATTTAGAGTCGTTTCTGCAGTGAGCGTTAGAGCTCTAACGACAAGATTCCAGCCGCCTGAAAATAGCAGGAGTTAAGAGCTTTCTGGCTAACGCCGGTTTATAAAGCTCTTAACTACTGTACTCTAAAGTACACTAACACCCATAAACTACCTATGTACCCCTAAACCGAGGTCCCCCCACATCGCCGCCACTCGATTAAAATTTTTAACCCCTAATCTGCCGACCGCCACCTACGTTATACTTATGTACCCCTAATCTGCTGCCCCTAACCCCGCCGACCCCTATATTATATTTATTAACCCCTAACTTGCCCCCCACAACGTCGCCGCAAGCTACTTAAAATAATTAACCCCTAATCTTCCGACCGCAAATCGCCGCCACCTACGTTATCCCTATGTACCCCTAATCTGCTGCCCCTAACATCGCCGACCCCTATGTTATATTTATTAACCCCTAATCTGCCCCCCACAACGTCGCCGACACCTACCTACACTTATTAACCCCTAATCTGCCGAGCGGACCTGAGCGCTACTATAATAAATGTATTAACCCCTAATCCGCCTCACTAACCCTATCATAAATAGTATTAACCCCTAATCTGCCCTCCCTAACATCGCCGACACCTAACTTCAATTATTAACCCCTAATCTGCCGACCGGAGCTCACCGCTATTCTAATAAATGTATTAACCCCTAAAGCTAAGTCTAACCCTAACACTAACACCCCCCTAAGTTAAATATAATTTTTATCTAACGAAATAAATTAACTCTTATTAAATAAATTATTCCTATTTAAAGCTAAATACTTACCTGTAAAATAAATCCTAATATAGCTACAATATAAATTACATTTATATTATAGCTATTTTAGGATTAATATTTATTTTACAGGCAACTTGGTATTTATTTTAACTAGGTACAATAGCTATTAAATAGTTAAGAACTATTTAATAGTTACCTAGTTAAAATAATTACAAATTGACCTGTAAAATAAATCCTAACCTAAGTTATAATTAAACCTAACACTACCCTATCAATAAAATAATTAAATAAACTACCTACAATTACCTACAATTAACCTAACACTACACTATCAATAAATTAAATAAACACAATTGCTACAAATAAATACAATTAAATAAACTATCTAAAGTACAAAAAATAAAAAAGAACTAAGTTACAGAAAATAAAAAAATATTTACAAACATAAGAAAAATATTACAACAATTTTAAACTAATTACACCTACTCTAAGCCCCCTAATAAAATAACAAAGACCCCCAAAATAAAAAATTCCCTACCCTATTCTAAAATACAAAAATTACAAGCTCTTTTACCTTACCAGCCCTGAACAGGGCCCTTTGCGGGGCATGCCCCAAGAATTTCAGCTCTTTTGCCTATAAAAAAAAACATACAATACCCCCCCCCAACATTACAACCCACCACCCACATACCCCTAATCTAACCCAAACCCCCCTTAAATAAACCTAACACTAAGCCCCTGAAGATCTTCCTACCTTGTCTTCACCTCACCAGGTATCACCGATCCGTCCTGGCTCCAAGATCTTCATCCAACCCAAGCGGGGGTTGGCGATCCATAATCCGGTGCTCCAAAGTCTTCCTCCTATCCGGCAAGAAGAGGACATCCGGACCGGCAAACATCTTCTCCAAGCGGCATCTTCTATGTTCTTCCATCCGATGACGACCGGCTCCATCTTGAAGACCTCCAGCGCGGATCCATCCTCTTCTTCCGACGACTAGACGACGAATGACGGTTCCTTTAAGGGACGTCATCCAAGATGGCGTCCCTCGAATTCCGATTGGCTGATAGGATTCTATCAGCCAATCGGAATTAAGGTAGGAATTTTCTGATTGGCTGATGGAATCAGCCAATCAGAATCAAGTTCAATCCGATTGGCTGATCCAATCAGCCAATCAGATTGAGCTCGCATTCTATTGGCTGTTCCGATCAGCCAATAGAATGCGAGCTCAATCTGATTGGCTGATGGGATCGGCCAATCGGATTGAACTTGATTCTGATTGGCTGATTCCATCAGCCAATCAGAAAATTCCTACCTTAATTCCGATTGGCTGATAGAATCCTATCAGCCAATCGGAATTCGAGGGACGCCATCTTGGATGACGTCCCTTAAAGGAACCGTCATTCGTCGTCTAGTCGTCGGAAGAAGAGGATGGATCCGCGCTGGAGGTCTTCAAGATGGAGCCGGTCGTCATCGGATGGAAGAACATAGAAGATGCCGCTTGGAGAAGATGTTTGCCGGTCCGGATGTCCTCTTCTTGCCGGATAGGAGGAAGACTTTGGAGCACCGGATTATGGATCGCCAACCCCCGCTTGGGTTGGATGAAGATCTTGGAGCCAGGACGGATCGGTGATACCTGGTGAGGTGAAGACAAGGTAGGAAGATCTTCAGGGGCTTAGTGTTAGGTTTATTTAAGGGGGGTTTGGGTTAGATTAGGGGTATGTGGGTGGTGGGTTGTAATGTTGGGGGGGGGGGTATTGTATGTTTTTTTTTATAGGCAAAAGAGCTGAAATTCTTGGGGCATGCCCCGCAAAGGGCCCTGTTCAGGGCTGGTAAGGTAAAAGAGCTTGTAATTTTTGTATTTTAGAATAGGGTAGGGAATTTTTTATTTTGGGGGTCTTTGTTATTTTATTAGGGGGCTTAGAGTAGGTGTAATTAGTTTAAAATTGTTGTAATATTTTTCTTATGTTTGTAAATATTTTTTTATTTTCTGTAACTTAGTTCTTTTTTATTTTTTGTACTTTAGATAGTTTATTTAATTGTATTTATTTGTAGCAATTGTGTTTATTTAATTTATTGATAGTGTAGTGTTAGGTTAATTGTAGGTAATTGTAGGTAGTTTATTTAATTATTTTATTGATAGGGTAGTGTTAGGTTTAATTATAACTTAGGTTAGGATTTATTTTACAGGTCAATTTGTAATTATTTTAACTAGGTAACTATTAAATAGTTCTTAACTATTTAATAGCTATTGTACCTAGTTAAAATAAATACCAAGTTGCCTGTAAAATAAATATTAATCCTAAAATAGCTATAATATAAATGTAATTTATATTGTAGCTATATTAGGATTTATTTTACAGGTAAGTATTTAGCTTTAAATAGGAATAATTTATTTAATAAGAGTTAATTTATTTCGTTAGATAAAAATTATATTTAACTTAGGGGGGTGTTAGTGTTAGGGTTAGACTTAGCTTTAGGGGTTAATACATTTATTAGAATAGCGGTGAGCTCCGGTCGTCAGATTAGGGGTTAATAATTGAAGTTAGGTGTCGGCGATGTTAGGGAGGGCAGATTAGGGGTTAATACTATTTATGATAGGGTTAGTGAGGCGGATTAGGGGTTAATACATTTATTATAGTAGCGCTCAGGTCCGCTCGGCAGATTAGGGGTTAATAAGTGTAGGTAGGTGTCGGCGACGTTGTGGGGGGCAGATTAGGGGTTAATAAATATAACATAGGGGTCGGCGATGTTAGGGCAGCAGATTAGGGGTACATAGGGATAACGTAGGTGGCGGCGGTTTACGGAGCGGCAGATTAGGGGTTAAAAGTGTAATGCAGGGGTCAGCGATAGCGGGGGCGGCAGATTAGGGGTTAATAAGTGTAAGGTTAGGGGTGTTTAGACTCGGGGTACATGTTAGAGTGTTAGGTGCAGACGTAGGAAGTGTTTCCCCATAGGAAACAATGGGGCTGCGTTAGGAGCTGAACGCTGCTTTTTTGCAGGTGTTAGGTTTTTTTTCAGCTCAAACAGCCCCATTGTTTCCTATGGGAGAATCGTGCACGAGCACGTTTTTGAGGCCGGCCGCGTCCGTAAGCAACTCTGGTATCGAGAGTTGCATTTGCGGTAAAAATGCTCTACGCTCCTTTTTTGGAGCCTAACGCAGCATTTGTTTGAACTCTCGATACCAGAGTTAAATTTATGGTGCGGCCAGAAAAAAACCCGCGGAGCGTTAACAGCCCTTTTACCGCCGAACTCTAAATCTAGGCCTCAGTGAAGGACAGTGACTGTATAGACTCAAGGCTGGGTGTAGCTCCACTTTGATTTTTGTGGTGGTGGTACGTTCTCTCCCCTTTTTTTTTTTTTTTCTCCCCCCGCCAGCCCCCCCCTCTGCATAGTTTGCTAAGTGAATAGCTATAATGGAGGTAATTCTATAAATTACTCAATTTTCTGTTTTTTTTTTTATATTTATTTTAACTATTTTTTTTATGTGTGCAAAGCGGAGGCACAGCTGACTGTTAATGGGTTTTGTGTAGATATGGGTTAAGCTATGTTCTCCAGACTGTCTTGTTTATTTGATTGTAAAACTTAAATTGATGTACCGATTGTTGTGATGTGTGAAGTTCTCAATAAAAGAAATATATATTGGAAAAAAAATATATATACTAAAATATTAGACAAAAGCAAGTTAAATTGTAATGAACACATTTCAGTTTAATTTGGAATTGATGCAAACAGAACCTTTATATCAGAACCAGGCGTTCTCCAGTAACCTTCTCTCTCCTATGTGAAATTTGGTATCCCAGAGAGCTTCATTACTTTTTATGGAAGGCATCTCTCATCTCTCTGGGATTTCCAGGTTCCTCCACTTTTCATAGAAAATTCATTGAGTTCTGACCCTGTGAAGTCGGCACTATAATCTCTCTCCAAACTAGGAGATGTTTGATTATCTGGCCCATAGAAAGTAATGACTCTCCCTTGGAAACTGACAGGGGTGTATATAGTTGCGCCTGTCCGCCCCAGCTCACCTTTGGCGGCCAGAAATCTGCTGGTGGCATTCAACATTGCACACAAGCACTATTTTCAGCTCACGTGCAATGCCGCCCCCTGCCTGCGCACATCCAATCCTGTGCAGGTAGGAGCTGTCAATCTCCCCGGTCGAATGAGACCGGGGAGATTGAAATTCTCCACCTAACAGGTGGATAAGAGGGTAAGGAAGCAGCAGTCTAATGACTGCTGCTTGATAAATCCTGACTGCAGGATCTCTTGTGAGAGCCTGCAATCACAGGGGAGGAGAAGGTTAAAGTGGTATGTAATTTGTAAAAGACAGACATACATAAACAAAGTATGAACCTTATTTGTTAGCATTACACAGAAACTGTAAAGACATAATTGCTGTATACAAAGTAAAATACAAAATAGAAAGTGCAAGTTTAAATGTAATTACATATAATCTGAAGTGTAAAGTGATATAAAATAAATGCAGATTTGTGGCCAATGTGTGTCAATCAACCTGATCGTATGTGATCGGGCGTATTGCTGTCCGCCGCCTCAGAGGTGGCGGACGAGTTAGGGAGCAGCGGTCTTAAAACTACTGCTTCTCAACTCCTCTTTACGGCGAGCCTGAAGGCTCTGGCAGACACAGTTACATTTGCTGTAATACGGAGATTGTTAAATCGGCCCCCATGTGTTCAAAAGGGGGCGAGAAGGGCTGTTTAGATGTGTGAGCTCTATTACCTGCCATAATATGGTACCTGGAGCTCCCATTTACCCCGAATTGGCTGCCAGTTGCAATACAAATTTAGCCAGGTGCGGCTGGATAATTTATAGATGGCAAAGCTGGAAACTACAAATACTAGCATAATACTAAAGGCAAAAGACTTCCAAGATCCTTCAGTTACTGCAGAAGGAAGGTGTCTGTCTATCTTCTGCTGGCACCTTCAGCTTGAGCCACTCTGGGGCTCTGTACTAATAGTGGGTGCAGCTGCAGCCTTAGGACCGTGTCACGATTGCACCTGTGTTGTGGCTGCGCATGTGTGCACTTGGCATGCCTCCCCTGCCTGCACCCGGTTATTGGTTTCTTCAGCTTTGTTTTATTTCTACAAGGAGAGACAGCGAAAAAGTAATGTTGTTGTTGTCATTGCTGCAGACTGTGTGTCCTTCATTTCCGGCTGTCATCTGAGGCTGTGTCACAAACGCCCGGAAAAACTGGGGGGTGTACTAGGCAAAATGGAGTGATGCAAGTCCCCAAGGCCGCAGCACAGACTGGGATGTGGAGTGTGTTATTCTAGCAGGTGGTGTGCAATACCATGTTTATATGAACTCGAACTGGGACCTCTACCACCAGGAAAGAAGTGAAGTAACACATTGGCTACCAAAAAGGTCTGCACAGCATTACAATGTAAATATGATGCAGCTTTCTCTGGCAGCCAGTGTGTTACGTTATATAATATATAAATCTATTGTATATAACATTTATTTTAGCCATGCAAATTATTGTGGAAAATGTGAAAAGCAGGTTAAAATGAATAATCAATTGCCACATTTACCTTGTCCAACAGCCCAGGAACCATATTTGTGCTAGCCACAAAATCCCACATACATCTCCTAATACTGGGATTCTTCAAGTATATTAAAAGGGACAGTATAGTCAAAATTAAACTTTCATGATTTAGATAGGACATGCAAATTTAAACAACTTTGCAATTTACTTTTATCATCAATTTTGCTTTGTTCTCTTGGTATTCTTTGTTGAACGCTAAACCTAGGTAGGCTCATATGCTAATTCCTAAGACCTTGAAGGCCGTCTCTTATCTCAGTGAATTTTTACAGTTTTCACAGTTAGACAGCGCTAGTTCATGTATGCTATATAGATAACATTGTGCTCACTCAAACATTCTGGGGTAGACTGGCCTTTTTAAGTTCAATTTATAATGCTGCACATTATTAAATCATAGCAGCATTGATAGCTGCTAGTAGTATGTTGACTTTTTAAATTACATGACTTTAAACATTCTTCATGGCTTTGAAGTGATACAACATGTCTGTAATGTCTTTAATTAATTTAGTATGAATGGCTATGTAGCGCTGAGCAGTAGCCATACGCACCCTATTGGAAACTAGAGTAGGTCATTAACTGTGTCATCCATGTGCAAATTATTTATTTATAGCTTCACAATTTAATACAGATCTGTGGGATTACAATTGCGAGTATGACCAAGACAGTGAGTTTAATCATTTATAAGAACAACCACTGGTATTACTTTATTCTTGAGTTTACATTAACATTATCATGTTAAGAAGAATGAATATAATTTGTTATTAGAAGTAGTAATTTCTAACAGCATTTTCCATTAGGGTGTGAGGGGCTGTTTTGTTTGCCAGTTAATTACATTTTGCAGTCCATACCCAATTGTATTAGCATGTGTGTCCTATAAACCTTTCAGACAGCTCAGTGGATTATCTAAAGATTTTTTATAGGTTGAATTTGCATATGCTAGTAGTGACATCATGAACCAGAGGTGGAAAGGCAGAAAGGTCTACACAATAACCTGTGGCTATGTGTAAAGACGTTTTAACTCTTGCTTTGGGAACACACATTTTTCTGTAGAGCTTATCTTCAATGTGATCTGCATATTACACTGCATACACATCAATAAAAAAAAATAATAATAAAATAATAATATATATATATATATATATATATATATATATATATATATATATATATATATATATATATATATATATATATATATATATATATATAAACAATATAAATATACACACACACCCCTTTCCTCACAGGTATCAGACTTGGTTGAAGAATGAAGTTGTGCACTTGATTCTGCAGAGAGAGGGACTTTCAGTCTATGTTGAGGTCTGTTTTTCCCTCAGAGTACAGTGCTTGTCAGAGGTCAGTGGTTGCAGGGACTTGTCTTTTGCCTCCTCTTACAGATCTACAACATACTCCCATTCCATAACCTCTGCTGATATGTTTCATTACAGGTTTGGCTATCTATTTTACTAGTAGATTAGTATCTCTTGGTTGGGTTTTTGGTGCACTTATTTCCCTTTTAACAGCATTGTTTTTGCACTTCCTCCTATTCTGCTGAGTGCTATGGCTGTGCAGTATACTTGTCTCCTGCTTTATTTTTTTGTTTCAGCTTAGCACACCTGAGCCCTGTAAGTGATATTAAGTTTCTTTTGGAGGGGGTAAGATTTCCATTCCTCAAGAGCTTTTTTTAAGGGGATACAATTATATATGCTATAATGGAACTTTCCTATTCTGTCCCTAAATCTACCTTAGAAGCTGGATCCTCTGAACACTTTCCTACCAATGGTAAGTGTGTATATTGTAAATAAAAGCTAAAGTATCTCTAGCATCTTTATGTGACTCATAGTTAAAAAATGTTAATGCATTCTGACCAACCTAATGCTGCTGCTATGGGTATTACTGTTTCTGTTTGTTCCTTACAGACGTGCTGTACAAATTTTTCTCCAGGTGTTAAATATCTCATCAAATGTCCAATTTCTGAAAAGGTTGGCTCCCCCCTTCAAGTAAATGAAAAAGGTCAGTTCCAAATTTTCCTTCTACTAGTACTATGCCTTCTGAGGCTAGTGATACTGTTGTGTCTTCAGAAGGAGAGGTTTCCTCTGATGATGAGGAATCTTTTTCTGATGTTGAACCTGATTCCTCCTTTTTTATTTAAAGTTAAACATATTCGTTCCCTTTTAAAATAAATCTTTTGACTGTTTAAATTAAGTCTATAAGACTATTGCTAAAACCCCTGAGGTTTTTGGGTGGAATGTGTCAGATTTGGCTTTTTTTCTCCACTTTTTTTGTGTCATACCAATACAAACAAAAGAAATGCAGGGGTGCCAATATTTCTTTCATGTAATTAGCAAGAGTCCATGAGCTAGTGACGTATGGGATATACATTCCTACCAGGAGGGGCAAAGTTTCCCAAACCTCAAAATGCCTATAAATACACCCCTCACCACACCCACAATTCAGTTCTACAAACTTTACCTCCCATGGAGGTGGTGAAGTAAGTTTGTGCTAGATTCTACGTTGATATGCGCTTCGCAGCAGACTGAAGCCCGGTTTTCTTCTCAGAGTGCAGTGAATGTCAGAGGGATGTGAAGAGAGTATTGCCTATTTGAATACCATGGTCTTCCTCTAGGGGATCTATTTCATAGGTTCTCTGTTATTGGTCGTAGAGATTTCTTCTCCTACCTACCTTTTCAGATCGACGATATACTCTTATATACCATTACCTCTACTGATTCTCGTTTCAGTACTGGTTTGGCTATCTACTATATGTAGATGAGTGTCTTAGGGTAAGTAAGTCTTATTTCTATTTATGACACTCAAAGCTATGGTTGGGCACTTTATATGTAAAGTTCTAAATATATGTGTTTAAACTTATATTTGCCATGATTCAGGATAATCAGTATTCCTTCATTCAGACTGTCGGCTTCATTTTTTTGGGAAAATGCATATAAATTTTATTTTTCTTACCTTAAAATTTTCAATTGACTTTTTTTAAAAAATTGCGGGCTGTTAGGCTCGCAGGTGCAGAAAATGCTTCTATTTATTGCGTCATTCTTGGCGCGAGACTTTTTGGTGCAAAAATTTCGTCATTTCCGGCGTCATAGTTGGTGCCCGAAGTTTTCACGTAAATGCGTCATTTTTTTGACGTATGTGTATTGCGGACGTTTTTTTGGCACCAAAAAATATGGGCGTCATTCTTGGCGCCAAAATATGTGGGCGTTATACTTGGTGCCAAAAATGTTTTTTTCACATTATTTCAGTCTCACTTTTTAGTTGCTTCTGGTTTTCTAGAGGCTTGTTTCATTTTGCATTTTTTCCCATTCCTGAAACTGCCATTTAAGGAATTTGATAATTTTGCTTTATATGTTGTTTTTTCTTTTACATATTGCAAGATGCCACTACCTGACCCTGGATCAGAATCTATTTCTGGAAAAGCGCTGCCTGATGTCGGTTCTTCCCAAAGCTAAGTGCATTTGTTGTAAACTTTTGTTAACTGTTCCTCCAGCTGTAGTTTCTGTTAGTTGTCATGATAAGCTATCCAACGCTGATAATATTTCCATTAGTAATAATCCATTACCTGTTGTTGTTCCTTCAACATCTAATGTTCAGGATGTTCCTGTTAATGTTAAAGAATTTGTTTCTAATTCTATTCGGAAGGCTCTGTCTGTTATTCCTCCTTCTAGTAAACGTAAGAGGTCTTTTAAAACTTCACATATTTAAATTTTTAAATGACCGCCATCATTCTGACGTATCTATTTCTGATGAGTATCTATCTGGTTCAGAAGATTCTACCTCAGATATTGACACTGATAAATCTTCATATTTGTTTAAGATGGAGTTTATTCGTTCTTTACTTAAAGAAGTGTTGATTGCATTAGATAGGGAGGAGTCTAGTCCTCTTGATATTAAAACTACTTAGCGTTTAAATTCAGTTTTTAAACCTCATGTAGTTATTCCAGAAGTTTTTCCAGTTCCTGATGCTATTTCAGAAGTAATTTCTAGGGAATGGAATAGTTTGGGTACTTCATTTACTCCTTCTCCAAGGTTTAAGAAATTGTACCCTTTGCCATCTGATAGATTAGAGTTTAGCTTCAACATGCTAATAACTTTGTTTTTGATGCCATTTTCGATATCATCAGAAGGGAAGGGAGCCTTTTTACCTCAGGATAAAAAATCTAAAGGTAAATATAGGGCTGCTAATTGTTTTCGTTCCTTTCGTCAGAATAAGGAACAAAAGCCTGACACTTATTCTAAAGGAACAGTTTCCGTTTGGAAACCTTCTCCAGTCTGGAATAAATCCAAGCCTTTTAGAAAGTCAAAACCAGCTCCCAAATCCGCATGAAGGTGCGGCCCTCATTCCAGCACTGCTGGTAGGGGGCAGGTTATGATTTTTCAAAGATGTTTGGATCAATTTGATTCAAAGACTTTGGATTCAGAACATTGTTTCACAAGGGTACAGAATAGGTTTCAAGGCAAGACCGCCTGTGAGAAGATTCTTTCACGCATTCAAGTAAACCCAGTAAAGGCTCAAGCGTTTCTGAAATGTGTTTCAGATCTGGAGTCAGCTGGGGTAATTGTGCCAGTTCCAGTTCTGGAACAGGGCCTGGGGTTTTATTCAAATCTGTTCATTGTTCCAAAGAAAGAGAATTCTTTCAGACCAGTTCTGGATCTAAAAATATTGAATCGTTATGTAAGGATACCAACATTCAAGGACTATTCTGCCTTTTGTTCAGCAAGGGCATTATATGTCCACAATAGACTTACAGGATGCATATCTTCATATTCCAATTCATCCGGACCATTATCAGTTCCTGAGATTCTCTTTTCTAGACAAGCATTACCAGTTTGTTGCTCTTCCTTTTGGCCTAGCAACAGCTCCAAGGATCTTTTCGAAGGTTCTCGGTGCCCTTCTTTCTGTAATAAGGGAGCAGGGTATTGTGGTATTTCCTTATTTGGACGATATCTTGGTACTTGCTCAGTCTTTACATTCTGCAGAATCTCACACGAATCAACCTGTGTTGTTTCTTCAAAGACATGGTTGGAGGATCAATTTACCAAAGAGTTCCTTGATTCCTCAGACAAGGGTAACCTTTTTGGGTTTCCAAATAGATTCAGTGTCCATGACTTTGTCTCTAACAGAAAAGAGACGTCTGAAATTGGTTTCAGCTTGTCGAAACCTTCAGTCTCAATCTTTCCCTTCGGTAGCTTTGTGCATGGAAATTTAAGGTCTCATGACTGCTGCATCGGACGCAATCCCTTTTGCTCGTTTTCACATGAGATCTCTTCAACTTTGTATGCTGAACCAATGGTGCAGGGATTATAGAAAGATATCACAATTAATATCCTTAAATCCCAATGTTCGATCTTCTCTGACTGGTGGTTAGATCACCATTGTTTAGTTCAAGGGCCCTCTTTTGTTCGTCCAACCTGGACTGTGATCTCAACAGATGCGAGTCTTTCAGGTTGGGGGGCTGTATGGGGATCTCTGACAGCACAGGGGGTTTTGGAATCTCAGGAGGCGAGATTACCAATTAACATTTTGGAACTCCGTGCGATTTTCAGAGCTCTTCAGTTCTGGCCTCTTCTGAAGAGAGAATCGTTTATTTGTTTTCAGACAGACAATGTCACAACCGTGGCATATGTCAATCATCAAGGGGGGACTCACAGTCCTCAGGCTATGAAAGAAGTATCTTGGATACTTGTATGGGCGGAATCCAGCTCCTGTCTAATTTCTGCAGTTCACATTCCAGGTATAGACAATTGGGAAGCGGATTATCTCAGTCGCCAGACGTTACATCCGGGTGAATGGTCTCTTCACCCAGAGGTATTTCTTCAGATTGTTGAAATCTGGGGGCTTCCAGAAATAGATCTGATGGCCTCTCATCCAAACAAGAAACTTTCCAGGTATCTGTCCAGATCCAGGGATCCTCACACGGAAGCAGTGGACGCGTTGTCACTTCCTTGGAATTTTCAACCTGCTTATATCTTTCAGCCTCTAGTTCTTCTTCCAAGAGTGATTTCCAAAATCCTAATGGAGCGTTCGTTTGTACTGCTGGTGGCTCCAGCATGGCCACACAGGTTTTGGTATGCGGATCTCGCTCGGATGGCAAGTTGCCAACCTTGGACACTTCCGTTAAGGCCAGACCTTCTGTCTCAAGGCCCATTTTTCCGACAGGATCTCAAATTATTAAATTTGAAGGTATGGAGATTGAACGCTTAATTCTTAGTCATAGAGGTTTCTCTGACTCAGTGATTAATACTATGTTACAGGCTCGTAAATCTGTGTTCAGAAAGATCTATTACCGAGTCTGGAAGACTTACATTTCTTGGTGTTCTTCACATAAATTCTCTTGGCATTCTTTTAGAATTTTACAATTTCTTCAAGATGGTTTGGATAAGGGTTTGTCTGCAAGTTCCTTGAAAGGACAAATCTCTGCTCTTTTTTGGGTTCTTTTTCACAGAAAGATTGCTAATCATCCTGATATTCATTGTTTTGTACAGGCTTTGGTTCGTATCAAGCCTGTCATTAAGTCAATCTCTCCTCCTTGGAGTCTCAATTTGGTACTGAGGGCTTTACAGGCTCCTCCGTTTGAACCTATGCATTCTCTGGATAATAAATTACTTTCTTGGAAAGTTTTGTTCCTTTTGGCCATCTCTTCTGCTAGAAGAGTTTCTGAGTTATCTGCTCTTTCTTGTGAATCTCCTTTTCTGATTTTACATCAGGATAAGGCGGTGTTGCGGACTTCATTTAATTTTTTACCTAAGGTTGTGAATTCTAACAACATTAGTAGAGAAATTGTTGTCCCTTCATTGTGTCCTAATCCTAAGAATTCTCTGGAAAGATCTTTACATTCTTTGGATGTAGTAAGAGCTTTGAAATATTATGTTGAAGCTACTAAGAATTTCCGAAAGACTTCTAGTCTATTTGTTATCTTTTCTGGTTCTAGGAAAGGTCAGAAGGCTTCTGCCATTTCTTTGGCGTCTTGGTTAAAGTCTTTGATTCATCATGCTTATGTAGAGTCGGGTAAATCCCCGCCTCAAAGGATTATGGCTCATTCTACTAGATCAGTTTCTACTTCCTGGGCTTTTAGGAATGAAGCTTCTGTTGATCAGATTTGCAAAGCAGCAACTTGGTCTTCTTTGCATACTTTTACTAAATTCTACCATTTTGATGTTTTCTCTTCTTCTGAAGCAGTTTTTGGTAGAAATGTACTTCAGGCAGCTGTTTCAGTTTGATTCTTCTGCTTATAATTTCAGTTTTTTTCATTATAAGATTAAAACTTTTTGATTTGGGTTGTGGATTATTTTTTTCAGCGGAATTGGCTGTCTTTATTTTATCCCTCCCTCTCTAGTGACTCTTGCGTGGAAGTTCCACATCTTGGGTATCTGCTATCCCATACGTCACTAGCTCATGGACTCTTGCCAATTACATTAAAGAAAACATAATTTATGTAAAAAATGATAAATTCATTTCTTTCATATTAGCAAGAGTCCATGAGGCCCACCCTTTTTTGTGGTGGTTATGATTTTTTTTGTATAAAGCACAATTATTCCAATTCCTTATTTTTGATGTTTTCGCTCCTTTCTTATCACCCCACTTCTTGGCTATTCGTTAAACTGAATTGTGGGTGTGGTGAAGGGTGTATTTATAGGCATTTTGAGGTTTGAGAAACTTTGCCCCTCCTGGTAGGAATGTATATCCCATACGTCACTAGCTCATGGACTCTTGCTAATATGAAAGAAATTAATTTATCAGGTAAGTTCTTACATAAATTATGTTTTTTGGCCATGACTGTATGTATGTATGTGTGTGTGAGTGTATATATATATATATATATATATATATATATATGTATATATGTGTATATATGTATATATATATATATATATATATATATATCTAAAGAAGTCCTGACTGACTGACTCATCAACGCCCAAGTCAAACCGTTTAACCTAGGAACATTACATATGGAAGGTATGTTGTTTTTATGACATAGGCACCCACTAAGAAAGGTTTTTTGGAAATTACATCCCGAAGGGGGTTAAAAAGGGGGGTGATTTTTTTTATCTCAAAACCCGAAAATGTTACAGACATGAAAATTGGTATTTAGATTCTCCTTGAAAAATAAACAAATACGTGTATGGGGGGGGGGGGGGGGGGGATTAAAAGGGAGGCTTATTATAAGGATACCTATATCTCAAAAACCGACGATGTTACAGACGTGAAAATTGGTATTTAGATTCTCCTTGAAAACCAAAGAAACGTGTGTTTTACCATTTTCCCAGAATCCACTTAAGGGGGGTCAAAAGGGGTTGCTGATTTATGAGGATACCTATATCTCAAAAACCGATGTTACAGATGTGAAAATTGATATTTAGATTCTGCTTGAAAAATAAAGAAATACGTTTCTTCTACAAGATACGACGAGTCCACGGATTTCATCCTTACTTGTGGGATATTATCCTCCTGCTAACAGGAAGTGGCAAAGAGCACCACAGTAGAGCTGTATATATAGCTCCTCCCCTCCACCCCCAGTCATTCTCTTTGCCTGTGTTAGTATTAGGAAGAGGTAAAGTGAGGTGTTAGTTTTAGTTTCTTCAATCAAGAAGTTTCTTTATTTTAAATGGTACCGGTGTGTACTATTTTCCTCAGGGAGATATGGAAGAAGATTTCTGCCCTGAGGTTGATGATCTTAGCAGACGTAACTAAGATCCATGTTGGTTCCCACAGAGTGCTGGAGGTAGTGCAAGAGAAATCTTCAGTGTGGAGAACGGTTGCATGCTACAAGCATTGAGGTATGTTCAGTCTTTTATTTCTGAGGAGACCTGTTATATCAGAATTGGCTGACATTTTATACCCTGCAAGGGAAGGGATAAGAAGTAGACCTGTACACAAAGGGTGTTACTTAAAATCCTGTGCTTAATGTTTTCATTGACATAGTTCTGGGCTGAAGTGTTATGAAAAGGGACACTGGGAGAGGCAGCTTATCGTTTTTTATTTGTTCATGAGATACAAATATAAGTATGGCTGCAGCATTTCTGTACTGTTTTTAGGGGACCACATGGCTTTCCTTCCTAACCGCTTCCCAGGGGGGTGATTTATGAGGATACCTATATCTCAAAAACCAAAGATGTTACAGATGTGAAAATTGAAATTTACATTCTCCTTTAAAAATAAAGAAACACGTGTATTAACATTTCCAGAAAATACAGTTAAGGGTGGGGGGATGATTTATGATGATACCCATATCTCAAAAAACAAAGATATTACAGACATGAAAATTGGTATTTAGATGCTCCTTTAAAAATAAAGAAATACGTTTTTTTTTACCATTTCCCAAGAATCCACTTAAGGGGGGTCAAAAGGAGGGAGCTGATTTATGAGGATACCTATATCTCAAAAACCAAAGATGTTACAGACATGAAAATTAGTATTTAGATTACGAGGAACACCGAAAACTCAAGAAGTTCATGTCAGCGAGTGTGCAACCCGAACTGGGACACTCGCCTTTACGAGTGGTCAGGTTTTTCGTTATTTTTTTTACAGATCACAAAATCGACGCGAGCGAAGCCGCTGGCAACAGCTAGTATATGTATTTATAGCAAATGAGGGAGGCACTCACTGGTCTTTCAAAGAAAAAAGTGGTTTAATCCTAGTGAAGTTTCGGGGACACACTCCACTTCCTCTGTATGTGTATATGTATGTATGTATATGTGTGTGTAAGCATATACACAAAGTTCCCATAGACCGCAGTGTAAAGGCATTTTTCAGTGCCATTTTATTTTTTCTAACACCCCATTCCCTTCAACTTTAGCACCAAAATACAGCATAGTGCAGTTATTTTATTAAAAAAATAAAGATGCTGCTATCTTTATTTTTTAATAAAATACACTAGACTGTATTTTGGGGTTATTTGGGGTACATTTATAAAATTAACCAGAGATATTGGTATAACTGATGGAAATTTGACCCACCATTGGCTTTTTTGTTTAAGGTCATGTGTACATGGGCATAAAATTGGCTCTTTCAGAACCTAAAGTGCAAAAGGTCTCACACTCTCAAGGGCTCCCTACTGCTATGTCACAATGGGATTTAATGGAGCAAGAGATTAGTGCCTCTTCCGGCTAAGGTCTCTCTCACTACTGCCACACCAGAAAACATAGGATGACAGCTTCGTCATGTGACATCTTGTCAGTTCATCAACAGGTCACACAGCTGCAAAATATAATTGGGGAAAGAAACATTTTGGCAGCAAGGGTGGAGACACCACTTATTCCAGAAATAGTATACATTATTATAATTAGTGTGTGTGTATCTATAATCTATATCTATCTACCTACAGACCTGCCAACTTTGAAAAATATTTGATAGTGTGCACTAATTTGCATATGACATTATGTCACCGGAAGTGATGTCACAGTAAGTCTGTATAAGCTGAAGAAAAAAAATGATTTTTTTGGCCTTTGGTAGCCCAGTTTTAAGGAAATGATAATAAAAATGCACAATTGGTTTAGATATTTTTAAAATTCATGATAGATTTAACCAGAAACTGTATAGTGTATGGTTAATACAACTGCTGTTTAAAACTGCATCCAAAAGGGTTTCTTTTTTTATATCTACCTATTTATGACTACATACATGTTCAAGGTAAACTGATAATTTCTTAGGCATGGGGATTGATTTATACTGTTCCCCTGCATTTCATTCATTATATATATAAAGCAGAGCAGCACAGTCACTCATTGAGTACTAAAGTTTTTACTAAGCACACATATCTAACTTAGGGAAATGAGACCGGCATGCTCTGCATCTAAAATAAAGTGAACTCTCACACTTAAGGAATCCCAGTCCCTATTTCATTGACATGGGCATACAGCTCCAATAGTCCCTACATTAACCTAGCCCTGTGTGATTTATGCAAATCACTGTGTAAAAACATAAAAAATCATGTGTCACACGACCACATCGTCTGACCTGGCAGGACTGCTATCTATCTATCTATCTATCTATCTATCTATCTATCTATCTATCTATCTATCTATCTATCTATCTATCTATCTATCTAGTAACAGACCACACCTACTGTATGTGCTCCTGACAAGGTATTGTTCTAATATTGCACAGCCTACTGGAGTATGAAAACTAAATTTATTTATAAACTGAATTCCCGCCTTTAGGAAGAGGCAAAGAACTCAAACACAAGAGCTTTTAATCTATATCACTTTCCCTCACCAGTCAGTTTAACGTATAGCCGAGCAGAGAAAAAAGAGAACAGATAGGTAGGAAAGACTAAGCATAGTCTATAGAGGTGCAAATAAAAAAAACTGCAGCCAAAATCTAAATATATAGGGCCGGGGCATGTGGATTCACATCAACCTGGATTAAAAGAGTTTATCAGGTAAGCATGAAATTTAGTTTTCTTTCATAGGATGATGAGAGTCCACATAGCCATGACATGTGGGCTTTAATACCCAAGCTGTGAGTCCACGTCAAAGAAAGGGTGGGACAAATAACAACAGTTCTTATTTACCGGACACTGCGGTCTGAAGCACTTTCCTGTCAAAACACGCTTCCACAGAAGCACAACATTAACTCAGTAGCATTCTACTCCTACAAGTGCAGAAACAATTGGAGGAAAAAGAATTAAACACCTCCGGCATAGTCAAATGACTGAGAGATCCACTTTGACATTTTATATGTATATGTGTCACTCCTGTGACATTGGCTGACTGAAAACAAATACATTTTTGCACTCTTCGAACTTCCCAGACAGCCTCCCATCTTGAAAGACGGGCATCAGTGGTCACTAAGTCCAAGAAGGATGAAGAGAAAATGCCCCAAGAATAAAAAATAATGTATATACACCAGGATAGAGATTGTTTAACTGAGGAATTTAGAACAATTTGTAGATCTAGCTATATAAAATTCCTTGACCATTGATGCTGCATAGATAGTTGAAGAGAAGAAAAAGAAAATGAGCAAAAAAAAGGGCTTTCTGCATGGACTAGAAATTGTCATATAAAAGGACCATGCCCTTAATTGCCCCCAAAAAATTGTTTACAGGAATAATTCAGAGGAACCTTGAAATAATAAGACTCTCCATATAAATAGAGCCTCTACGGAATCATAAAGTTTCGCCACAAGCTTAATAAGCAATGTCCAGCACTTAGGTAAATGTCTGATAACCCCACAAGCACTATATGTCAGTGTGCCATACCTGTAGTCCCCTGGCTATGCTATACATAAATATGTATCTACAAATAGCCTGTGGGCTATGTGAGTGCAGTGCAGTTACCTGTAGTAGCACCCACTTTGCTGAATCTTACCAGCCATTCTGGAGAGCTGTATCCAGCAGAGATCAGAACAGACAGATAACCTAAATTCAGAAAACTATTGCACTCCTGGGAGTTCAAAGAGATATCTTGGACTGGAAGAATTGCCACTATCAAAATGTCCTTTTTACCCAAATTAGTTTACCTTTTTAGAAGTATTCCCTTTAATATCCTTAGGCCAACACTCAATAAATTTCAGAGTATCATTACTGACTATATATGGGGAGGTAAACAACCCAGAACATCTAGACAGACCCTACAAAGACCGATACGAAAGGGAGGTTTAGCTTTCCCCAGTAGTATCCTTTACTACAACGCTGCCCGGCTCTCCCATCTATTCAGTTGGAATACACAGCAACAAATTCCGTGCTGGCATGGAATTGAGAACTCTTTTCTCCCCCCAGGTCTGCATCTCTCAGATCTCCCCTTGATACCTGCACATTATAGGAAAAGTTTAGGAATTACCCATCCTATTATACAAAATACTCTTCGATTTTGGGACCAAGTCAGACACCATCCTGATATAGCTCCCCTCCCCTGCTCTCACCTTAGCCAGTGCCCTCTTTTGTCTACCAGACTCTCACATAGAAGCTTGGCAGCACCACCTGCCTACTCGTATTACTGATTTTTACGAGCATACTGTATGGATACCACATCCTCAGCTATGTCAGAAGTTTCAGATACCTCCTAGAACTCAATTTGAAGCCTATCACCTTATTTCCCTCCTAAGATCCTGGGGTTACCCCAAACACAATCTTAGAGAACTCACACAATGGGAACAAAAGTGGCTTCAAGCCCCCATAATCAAAAGAGCACTGTCATATCATTAAAGCCTTTTTCTAGAAGCTCACTGTGACTATAAAATAGCCCAATTTATTTCCTGGGAACGGGACTTGAACTTCACAGCCAATGCCGATGCTTGGTAAGAGAGATAGTAGTCACCAAAAGACTCCTACATTGCGTCACCCTTTGGGAACTTCACTATAAAATCCTAGTGAGATGGCATCTAGTCCCCAATACCTTGCATAAGATTCACAGTACCCACTCCCCCATGTGTTGGAGAGACTGTGGATACATAGGCACCACTTCTCATATATGGTGGTTTTGCCCCAAAATCCAACCATTATGGTCAGATCTCTTCACAATCTTCAATCAGATACAAATTACTAAACCCCACACCCCAGACATTTGTCTCCTCCATATGAACATGCCTAAATTAACCCCACCCCAAAAGGCTCTTTCAATCTATCTACTCATGGCCACTAAGTTGCTAATAGCTAGGTTGTGGAAAAGTAGAAATCCCCGGCTTTCTCTTATATTATTTCCACAGTCCAGTACATTAGACAAATGGAGTTGTACCCACACAAGGTTATTGATAGAGTAGACTTCTACTTTGAAACTTGGACAACTTGGAATAATAGGCCCAGGTATCACTGATGTCACCTTATAATAAACTTCCCCCTTTTTTTTTTTTTCTCCTACCTTCCCTCAGATTTCTTTAAACCTTTAACCATGTCCCACCACTGAGTATTTCATCCGTATACACCTACACCTTTGTATTTCCCCTTCAACTAAATGCTTCCTTGTGTGCATAGAAAATGAGGTCACATACAGGCTTAGGACATTACACTTGTATTCCTCTCATCCAATTGAAGTTACGTATGTTATTTGCATTGGTTGTTTTCCCTTTTTTATGTCTTGATATATGATAGCATGTGTATCATTCCTTGGACTTTGTTATGTATGTATGTATGTATTGGGTACTTGTAAAGCACGGCTAATCACCCGTAAGGGTCTCAAGGCGTTGCTCATTTTATCGACCTCAGAAGGATGAAAGGCTGAGTGGACCTTGCCGGGGATCGAACCTGCAACCCTTGGGTTGCTACAGAGCTCAGCCACAGTGCCTTAGCATTCTGAGCTATCGAGTCTGTGACTGTGCATTCTGTAACCATGCTTTTACTTGATTGCCTCAATAAAAAACTTTATATAAAAAAAAAAGCTCATGTGTTTGGGTTCTTTGCCTCCTCCTAGTGGCGGGAATTCAATACAACATGTTATGGCTATGTAACGATCTGGATACAAACTTTCACTGTGAACAAGAATCACAAATCAAAGGCGCCTCCTTGTGTGATATAGTTGAGACAAATGGATTATATGAATGCCAAATGAATACTCACAAGTGGAGCAGCACCCTAATTGTGCTAAGTCAGACAGAATGGGAACTTGCAATGTCCCAGCTCACTGGCACAGCATGAAAACTGGTCACCCCGGTGTCCTCAATGGGTAGAATAAGCTCAGACTCTCAGAAAAGGTTAAAAATTCCACAATTTAATGGTATAGATAAAATACAGATGTCAACCATATGACTCATAATTAAAATCACTTAAAGCAACGCGTTTCTCAGACAGCTGTCTCATCAAGCTTCTGATGAAACACAAATGTTTTCTTTCATGATTCAGATAGAGCATGCAATTTTAAGCAACATTCTAATTTACTCCTGTTATCAATTTTTCTTCGTTCTCTTGCTATCTTTATTTAAAAAGCAGGAATGTGATGCATAGGAGCCGGCCCATTTTTTGGTTGAGAACCTGGGTTATGCTTGCTTATTGGTGAGTAATGTAAGCCTCCAATAAGCAAGCACTATCCATGGTGCTGAACCTAAAATGGGCTGGCTGCTAAGATTTACATTACTACTTTTAAAATAAAGATATCAAGAGAACAAAGAAAAATTGATAATAGGAGTAAATTAGAAAGTTGCTTAAAATGTCATGCTCTATCTGAATCGTGTAAAAAAACATTTGGGTTTAGTGTCCCTTTAACTCAATAATAAAAAAGACAAATAAGATAAAGACTAATTAAAGGATTATTTTATTAATGACCTAAAAATACAATTTGAACTTTTTATAAAGAACCAATGAAGAAAGTGCTTTGCCTTTAAATATTTGAATCCCCCGGGTTGGCAGGATCTTGAGAGGATCGTGCGAAACATGTAGATGTTATCCTGTGTGGATTTGGAAAGATTGTTTCACATGTGCACATGTAACTGACTTTTAAGTTAAGCCTGTATCTAACGTGGAGGGCTTGTATACTACAGGACTTTTTTGTATCGATTTGGGGTCATTAAGCTGCTTATTGCATCCATTGGGAGTCATTGAGTCTCATTCCTATCTCTATCTTCTACAGATATATGTGATTTAAGAGACGAGGGGTTTGCATCTAATGAAGGAGGATCCTGTCACGGTAACCTGCTTGTTACGGAAATCAGCTAACCAATAAGGAAGCTTCCCACAAGGTTAGTGAGCTGGGCTTAATTATATCGGTAGCCAAATAATCTAGGTTTCGGAGCTTTAGGGTGAGCGCATTGGAGTAGTGAACTTCAGCCCAAGGTTTTACCTGAGGTGAGGGTATTTAGTATAAGGCTACACGCCGGGGTTAAAGTTTCACACAGACCTGTGTAATCCACTAACAAGTTAGAGGAGACTGTACTGCTGAAGATATCTGAATGAGTATTATATCCTTAGTTAAAGGCATGCTAACTGATATTCTCTGACTATAATGTGAGACATCCCTTATGATGCTAGCAAATTATTTTAAAGTTTTGTAACAAGTCTTTGAGTGATATTTTTACATTTTTTTATATTGTTTTATATTTACTTGTATCTGTGGTTCTTCAATATTAAATAAATATCCTTTCTTGTATATATGATTGTGTATACTAAAGAGCAGAGACTGCTATACTGTGAATTCATATTATCTCTTGCAATTTTAAGCTTTATTAATGCCTACTATAACATTCACATTTCTTTCATGTAATTGGCAATGAGCTAGTGACGTATGGGATATACAATCCTCCCTACCAGGAGGGGCAAAGTTTCCCAAACCTCAAAATGCCTATAAATACACCCCTCGCCACACCCACAATTCAGTTTTACAAACTTTGCCTCCCTATGGAGGTGGTGAAGTAAGTTTGTGCTTGATTTTCTTCTGTGATATGCGCTTCTCAGCATTTTGAAGCCCGATTCCTCTCAGAGTACAGTGAATGTCAGAGGGATGTGAAGGGAGTATCACCTATTGAATTCTATGGTTTTCCTTGCGGGAAATATTTTCATAGGTTCTTTATCGGTCATAGAGATTCATCTCCTACCTCCCTTTTTCAGATCGACAATATACTCTCATATTCCATTACCTCTACTGATAACCGTTTCAGTACTGGTTTGGCTATCTGCTATATGTGGATGGGTGTAATAGTCTGTATTTGTAGCAATTTGAACAAGCATTTAATTTTGTTTTATAAATAAAAACCAACAATTTCCTCAAAAGTAGGTTTGTAACATAAAAGAAGCTTGATGAATTCGTTGTCAGTGCTTCATATAATGTATTACTATTTGCCCAATAAGTGACAGTTTATTAACTTCATAAACTGTATTACTTTCAGGGCATTTGATAATGCAAACAGTTCAAATTAAGCAGTAACGTAAAATATAGTATTCCTTAATTAGGCAGGTAAAGTTCATCAAAATAAGTAAGGATAACGATTAATAATAAAATAATTAGGTCTGACCTGAGAACACAGGAATTGTTACTTGTCCGTTTGTTATGAACAGCAGCGTGGTACTCAGAGGGAGAGCGGTTGCGGCTGCAGCTGATGACGTCACCGCTACTTGCTGTGCTGTGTATGAAGCTGCTTGAATCCTGTTACCTTGTAAATGCTTCAGGGTTTGATGTCGAGTTAGTTTGATTTCCTTATAGTATGAAATATCTTCCAGTGTTGAATTGAGTAGAAGAGCTGCTAGATGTAGGAATGAAAAATAAGAGATGTTATCAGTAACTCTTCAAATAAGAATTTATGAGGCTGTTGGAGAGTGAGGAAAACTCTCAGTGTAACGCTTGTGCTGTGAATCCTTTCTCAATTAACCAGCAATGAATGCTGGGGGGAAGTGCTTGATATAGGAGGCTCTTAAAGGGACAGATCATTAGCAAGCAGTAACCCTGACAGAGCCCCCCACAAAAAGAACCACAGCGAGGTTCAAGGCCTAGGACGATCAGGGTTACGTCTATGGAAGAGGGAAATCAGACGTGGAGCAGATATGTTCGAGGCAGGCTCCCAGGAATCATCCTCATGGCCAAAACCTTTCCAATGAACCAAATAGAAAAGATTCCCACGACGTAGTCTAGAATCCAGAATGCTATGAACCTCATACTGGCAATCAAGATTAGCAGAAGGTATTGGGTCTTCTGATGTAATATTTGTTATGGGTAAGTTGCAAGGTTTGATAAGAGACACATGGAAAGTTGGATGTATCTTAAAAGTTGATGGTAGTTGGAGTGTAACTGTTGTTGGACCATTTACCCTGACGATAGGGTAAGGACCCAAAAAGAGTTTACCTAGTTTCCTACAAGGATAAGGTATCTTGAGGTTCTTAGTGGAGAGCCATACTTGTTGTCCTACGGAATATTGAGGACTAGGTCTGTGGCGAAGATCGTAGTACCTGCGTTGTGATGCCTGTGCCTGAAGAATATGTTCACGAATTGAAGAAAAGTTAGCAGAAATGTCATTAACCAGATCATTCACCTGAGGACATGGGGTGTCAATCTTCGGAAGTAGTGTGAAATTTGGATGTAAACCATAATTTATAAAAAATGGTGATGTGCCAGTTGTAGAACTCTTATTATTATTATAGGCAAATTCTGCTAGGGGCAAGTAGGTGGCCCAAGAATCTTGTTGGTGAGAGCAGAAACAACGTAGGTATTGCTCTAGCCACTGGTTCACCCTCTCCGTCTGCCCATTCGTCTGAGGATGGTAAGCAGTGGTGAGTTTTTGTTCTATATGCAGAGCAGCACACAAATTTCTCCAGAACTTAGATGTGAATTGGGTTCCACGGTCACTAAGGATGGTTTTAGGTATTCCATGCAGTCTTACAATGTTTTGAATGAACAATTCACTGGTGAACTTGGAAGTGGGTAGGGAGGTAACCGGTATGAAATGTGCCATCTTTGAGAATAGATCGGTGACAACCATTATAGTGGTATATTTGTTAGAGAGAGGTAAGTCCACGATAAAGTCTAGGGATACCGCCTCCCAGGGTACTTGAGGTACAGGTAAAGGCTGTAAAAGACCCACAGGGAGTAGTTTAGAAGGTTTGGAGGTTGCGCATATAACACATTTAGAAATATATTCTTTGAGATCGAGGTTAAGAGTAGGCCACCAAAAAGATCTCTTAAGTAAATCCAAAGTTTTATCCCTTCCCATGTGTCCAGCAAGGGGAGACTCATGAACTGTTTTCAAGATTGAAGATCTAAGATTTGGAGGTATGTATAGCTTCCCGTCCTTATAGAGTAAGCCATCAGAATTGTAAGTAAGATCTGTATGAGGTACTGATGGATCAATAGCAGTAGCATCTTTTATCACTGTAGTTAGACTTGTTATAACTCCAATGATAGAGTCCTTAGGAACAATAGTAGTAGGAATGCATGGTATTATAGGTTTAGGACCTTGTCTAGAGAGGGCGTCAGCCTTGCCATTTTTTGTACCAGGCCTGTAGGTAATGATGTAATGGAAACGAGAGAAGTAAAGACTCCAGCGTAATTGTCTGGAGGATAGAGTTCGATTAGACTGAAGATATTGCAGATTTTTGTGGTCAGTATATATGACAGTTGGTTGTGTTGCACCCTCAAGCAAGTGCCTCCAGTGATCGAAGGAACACTTTATTGCAAGTAATTCTTTCTCGCCAACTGGATAATTTAACTCTGCTGGTTGCATCAATCTAGAGAAGAATGCGACCGGATGTAAGGGTTCTTTGAATGATTTCCTTTGAGAGAGGATTGCCCCTATTGCGAACTCAGAAGCGTCAACTTCCAGGATAAATTGCTTTTCTAAATCCGGGTATTGGAGAATGGGTGCTGTAGTGAATTTATTTTTTAAAAGGTCAAATACCTGTTGAGTATGGCTTGTCCACCTGAAAGGATGATTCAATTTGGTGAGTTCAGTAAGAGGTTTGGTAATAGCAGCAAATCCAGGAATGAATTTCCTATAATAATTTGAGAAGCCAAGGAAACGTTGAACATCTTTCTTACATTGAGGAATCGGCCAATTATGAATGGCCTGAACCTTGTCATCTTGCATCTTGATTCCTTCAGGAGAGATGTTATACCCCAGAAAAGAGATATTATTTGATTCAAATATACATTTTTCTAGTTTAGCGTATAGGTTATTTTTTCGTAACCTAGTGAGAACCTCTCTAACATGCATTCTATGTTGATCTAAATTTTGTGAGTAAACTAGAATATCGTCCAAATAGACAACAACATATACATCCAAAATATCTCTGAAAAGATCATTGATTAAGCATTGGAATGTTGCTGGGGCATTGCACAGACCGAATGGCATCACTGTATATTCGAATAGCCCATATCTAGTCCGAAAGGCAGTGAGCCATTCGTCGCCAGCTCTCATTCGTATAAGATTATAGGCACCTCGAAGATCCAATTTAGTGAAAATTGAGGCCCCCCCTTAATCTTTCAATTAATTCAGGGATTAAAGGTAGGGGGTACCTGTTTTTTCTGGTACGCCTGTTCAATTCCCTGTAATCAATGATTGGTCTTAACGTGCCATCTTTATTGGTAACAAAAAATATGCCTGCACCTGCAGGAGAGGTACTAGGTCTTATAAAACCTTTTCGGAGGTTCTCATCGATATAATTTTTAAGGTGTTCTAGTTCTGGTTTAGAAAGGGGGTAGATATGTCCATAGGGAATTGAAACTCCTGGGAGTAAATCAATAGGACAATCGTAATCCCTATGAGGGGGCAAACATTCAGCTTCTTTTTTATTAAAAACATCTGAGAAGTCTGCATATTGTTTGGGTAAAATATTATCCTCAACCTGTAGCATAATTAAATCTGATGATGTCTCACTATTTTGAGTGAGATGAGGAAAAGATAAACTGAGGTCATTCCAGTTTATAGTTGGTTTGTGTTTACAAAACCAATTTATACCAAGGATTACATTAAACATTGGTGAAGATATGACATCAAAAGTGAGTGTTTCTGTGATGTGTGTGCAAGATATTACCTGTAATGGTGTAGTTTGGTGTGTGACAGGAGCTGATTTTAAAAAAGAGCCATCAATGACCTTCACAGAGACTGGAGTTTTCTTAGAGACCAGAGGTATTTTATTCTGTTTCACAAAAGAAAAATCAACAAAATTTCTACATGAGCCGGTGTCCAGGATAGCTTCAGTTGTTATCCTGATTTGATCCCACTGTAAAATAATAGGGATAGTTAAATATGATGGTTTAATGGTTTTCATTAACAGGGATTCAGAGATGTTAGGCAACCTACCCTTCTTATTCCTAGCCAGAACTGGGCAGTCCTTTACTTCATGTGTAGGGCAGGCACAATACATGCACAAACTATGCAACTTCCTCCTAGTCTTTTCCTGAGAGGAGAGGGGACCCTTTATGAAGCCTATGTCCATAGGTTGTGGTGATTCCTTAGTTTGATAAACAGGTGTGGAGAGAAAGCTTTTTGTACCGCTAGCCTTTTCAGAGCGGCGTTCCCTAAGCCGTCTATCTATGTTAATAGTGAGAGAAAAGAAATCTTCCAATGAATCTGGAATACCTGTGCGTGAAAGCTCATCCTTTATATCCTCAGATAATCCTAAACGATATTGAGTTTTAAGGGAGACCTCATTCCATCCCGAATCACGGGCAGAAATTTTAAATTGTGTGATGTAAGACTCCACTGGGTTCTTTCTTTGTTTTAAAGATCTAAGTAAGTTTTCAGCTGTGACCTGTTTGAAAGGGTCATCATATAATGCTGACATTTGATCAAAGAATTCATCTAGAGATCCCAGTATTGCATCATCATTTTCAAAAAAAGAGTCAGCCCAAGCCCTAGGTTCCCCCCTCAAATATGATATCACAGTGAGCACTCTTGATCTTTCTGTGGGATAAGTACGTGGCTTTAATTGAAAAAGTAACAAACAGGAGTTTTTAAACTCTCTGAATCTTGAACGGTCACCAGAAAATTTTTCTGGGGGGGAGACCATAGGTTCAGGGATAGAATCTGCACTTGCAGGTTTAGGTGCCAGAGTCTCTCTTAAGCAGGCCTTCAAAGCCTGATTTTCCACTTGTAATTCATGGAAAGAACCTGATAAAGCTTCTAATCTGTCTGACAAGACTTGAACTTTATCACTTAAAAGATCTTGTTCCATAATTGCTGTTGAAAGTATATGTTTAGTATAGGATAATTCTGTGTACACAAACACTAAATCCTTTCTTCCTTATGGCTGGTTAATTCTGTAATAGTCTGTATTTGTAGCAATTTGAACAAGCATTTAATTTTGTTTTATAAATAAGAACCAACAATTTCCTCAAAAGTAGGTTTGTAACATAAAAGAAGCTTGATGAATTCGTTGTCAGTGCTTCATATAATGTATTACTATTTGCCCAATAAGTGACAGTTTATTAACTTCATAAACTGTATTACTTTCAGGGCATTTGATAATGCAAACAGTTCAAATTAAGCAGTAACGTAAAATATAGTATTCCTTAATTAGGCAGGTAAAGTTCATCAAAATAAGTAAGGATAACGATTAATAATAAAATAATTAGGTCTGACCTGAGAACACAGGAATTGTTACTTGTCCGTTTGTTATGAACAGCAGCGTGGTACTCAGAGGGAGAGCGGTTGCGGCTGCAGCTGATGACGTCACCGCTACTTGCTGTGCTGTGTATGAAGCTGCTTGAATCCTGTTACCTTGTAAATGCTTCAGGGTTTGATGTCGAGTTAGTTTGATTTCCTTATAGTATGAAATATCTTCCAGTGTTGAATTGAGTAGAAGAGCTGCTAGATGTAGGAATGAAAAATAAGAGATGTTATCAGTAACTCTTCAAATAAGAATTTATGAGGCTGTTGGAGAGTGAGGAAAACTCTCAGTGTAACGCTTGTGCTGTGAATCCTTTCTCAATTAACCAGCAATGAATGCTGGGGGGAAGTGCTTGATATAGGAGGCTCTTAAAGGGACAGATCATTAGCAAGCAGTAACCCTGACAATGGGTGTCTTCTGGTAAGTATGTTTTCATTACTTAAGACACTCTCAGCAATGATTTGGCACTTTATGTATTAATATAAAGTTCTAAATATATGTATTGTACTTATATTTGCCATGAGCCAGGTTTATGTATATTTCCTTTTGCAGACTATCAGTTTCATATTTGGGGAAAAAACATATTCAGGAAAATATTTTTCTTACCTGTGGTATAGTCTTTTTTAAATTGACTACTTTTTCATTAAATTTTCGCGGGCAAAATTAGGCTTGCAAGGTCGCAAAATGCCGATGTTTAATGCTTCATTTTTGGCGCGAAGGTACGTCCGGTGACGCAAATTCGTCATTTCCGGTGTCTTAGTTGACGCTGAGTTTCCTTGCACAAGGTTGTGTCTGCAATGACGCGAGTGTGTCATTTCCGGATGTTGTCAGCGCCAAAAAAATTTCATTGTGCGTCATACTTGCCACCAAATTATTTAATTATTTAAAACCCCATTTCCTATATGCCTCTTGCCTTTTTCTGTGTTCAGAGGGCCATGCTGTTTGCATTTTTTTCCCATTCCTAAAACTGCCATATAAGGAAATTGATAATTTTGCTTTATATGTTGTTTTTTCTCTTACATTTGCAAGATGTCTCAATCTGATCCTGTCTCAGAAACCACTGTTGGAACCCTGCTGCCTGATAACAGTTCTACCAAAGCTAAGTGTATCTGTTGTAAATTTGTGGAGATTATATCTCCAGCTGTGGTATGTAATAGTTGTCATGATAAGCTTTTACATGCAGAGAATGTATCCATCAGTACTAGTACAATGCCTGTTGTTCCTTCAACATCTAATGTGGATGATGTCCCTGTGAATATAAAAGACTTTATTGCTGATGCGATTCAGAAGGCTTTGTCTGCTATTCCGCTTTCTAATAAACGTAAAAGGTCTTTTAAAACTTCTCAGAAAGTTGATGAAATTTCAAATGACCGACAACATACTAAATTATCCTCCTCTGATGAGGATCTATCTGATTCAGAAGATCCTACCTCAGAAATTGACACTGACAAATCTACTTATCTATTTAAAATGGAGTATATTTGTTCCTTGTTAAAAGAGGTGTTGATTACTTTTGATATTGAGGAAACTAGTCCTCTTGATAGTAAAACTAGTAAAAGTTTAAATTCTGTTTATAAACCTCCTGTGGTTATACCAGAGGTTTTTCCAGTTCCTGATTCTATTTCTGATATGATTTCTAAGGAATGGAATAGGCCTGGTACTTCTTTAATCCCTTCTTCAAGTTTTAAAAAATTGTATCCTTTGCCAGCAGTTAGATTGGAGTTTTGGGAAAAGATCCCCAAAGTTGATAGGGCTAAGTCTAGATTACTATCTCTTTCTTTCCAAGGTAATAATTTATTTGGTTCTCAGTTGGATTTGTTTATTTCAACTGTGTCAGGGTGCCAGGAATCAGACTGAGACGAAAAGTGCAAAAATAATCACACCTTTATTAATAGCAAAAAATAATAAAAAGTCCACAAGTCAAATAACAAGCCAGGAATCAAAACCAGAGCTGGTAGTCAGACAAGCTGAGTCAAGAGCCAAAGCGAGTAGTCAGACGAGCCAAAATCAGGAACAAGGCAAACAGCAGAGTCAGGAACAAGCCAGAGATCAGGAACCAGGAGGGACGTCAGACAGCCAGGTAATACACAGGAGCTCTCACAAACAGGTCTGAGACAACGCAAGGGCAAAGCATACTGAACAAAGGCCCTTAAAATAATAAGTGATGACATCACAATTCTGAGACTGCATCCTGTCTCACGTGGATGATGTAAACCAGTCTGGCCATAAAAGGAAGTGAGCAGCATCTCCCAGAATGCACCAAAGTCAGCAAGAGAGGTGAGTAAAATGGCTGCCAGCAGCACATGGCAAACAAGGCAGGAAAAAACACTGACAGTACCTTCCCCTCAATGACCCCTCCCCCGCGGGAGGACAAAAGGCTTATTGGGGAAACGGGCATGGAAGGCATGGAGGAGGGCGGGAGCATAAACATCCCAGGAGGGAACCGATAAACGCTCCTCTGGACAGTAGCCCCTCCAATGAACCAAATACTGTATGTGGCCCCCGGACATACGAGAGTCAATAATGCTGCTGACCTCATACTCCTCATGGTTGTCAACAAAGATAGGACGGGGACGAGGCAACACAGTGGTAAACTGATTACAAACCAATGGTTTCAAGAGGGAAACGTGAAAAACATTGGATATGCGCATAGCAGGAGGAAGGTCAAGAGCGTAGGCCACAGGATTGACCCGTCGGAGTATTCGAAAAGGACCAACATAACGGGGAGCCAGTTTATTGGAAGGCACACGAAGGTTCAAGTTGCGGGAGGACAGCTAAACTCTCTCACCAACCTGGTAGGAAGGTGCAGGCAGACGCCTACGATCAGCCTGGAACTTTTGGCGCTGCATAGAACGATGAAGGCAATCCTGAATCTGCACCCACGTGGAACGGAGTTGCTGGAGATACCCTGAGACATGAATGAATCGGGCAACAAGGATGGTTGAAACCCATAATTCGCCATGAACGGGGATAACTTAGAGGAAGCATTAATAGCACTATTACGAGCAAACACTGCCCAAGTTAACAGTTCAGACCAATTATTGTGGTGATCTGAGACATAGCAACGGAGGAACTGTTCCAGAGCTTGATTAGACCGTTCTGCAGCCCCATTGGATTGAAGGTGATATGCCGAGGAGAAGGAGAGCTGGATCCCCATTTGAGCACAAAAGGAACACCAAAATCTGGAGACAAACTGGCTACCCCGGTCCGACACTATCTCCTTGGGTAACCCATGTAAACAGAAGACCTCACGGGCATAAATTGAAGCAAGTTCCTGAGCGGTAGGCAACTTCTTCAAGGGAATGCAATGTGACATTTTAGAAAAATGGTCAACCACCATAAGGATAACAGTATTGCCATTGGAAACAGGGAGCTCGACAATGAAGTCCATGGAAAGATCTGTCCAAGGATGCTCACCATTAGCAATAGGTTGAAGAAGACCAACAGGAAGACATCAAGGAGTCTTATTCTGTGCACAAACTGAGCAGGAGGCAACATACGCAGCAACATCAGAACGAAGACCTGGCCACCAGAATTGTCGAGTGACAGACCAAATCATTTGGTTCTTGCTTGGGTGACCTGCGGCTTTAGGATAGTGGTAAGTGTGCAAAAGTTTAGTTCGAAGATTCTCAGGAACAAAACACTTACCACTAGGTTTCTCAGGAGGTGCATTGGTTTGTGCAGCCAGGATCTCCTCCCCCAAGGGAGAAGTCAAATTAGTACGTATGGTAGCCAAAATATGGTCAGGAGGTATAACTGGACTAGGTACAGACTCCTCCTTGGACAGAGTTGAAAATTGTCGAGAGAGGGCATTAGCCCTAACATTCTTACTACCAGGCAGGTAGGAGACCACATAATTAAACCGAGACAAAAATAGCGCCCATCTGGCCTGTCTGGACAACAAACGTGTTGCTTCAGATAGATAAGTTAAATTCTTGTAGTCGGTAAGAATGAGCACTGGCATGCTAGTACCCTTGAGAAGATGCCTCCATTCCTTGAGTGCCAAAATTATGGCCAGTAATTCCCTGTCGCCAATTTCATAATTGCATTCCTCTGGAGACAATTTCTTAGAGAAGAAACCATACGGATGCAAGGAACCATCAGGTGTAGGACGTTGAGACAAGAGGGCACCTACTCCATTCTCAGATGCATCGACCTCAAGAACGAAAGGCAGGACAGGGTTAGGATGAGCCAGAACTGGAGCGGCAGCAAAGGTAGTCTTAAGACTATCAAAGGCCTTAATGGCAGTAGGTGACCAATGGAGTGGATCATTCTCTTTACGGGTCATGTCTGTGATAGGTTTGATCAAGGAAGAAAAGTTTTTAATAAACTTTCTATAGTAATTGGCGAACCCCCAAAAAACGTTGAATAGACCGAAGACCAACTGGGCGAGGCCACTGCAGAACTACAGATAACTTGTCAGGATCCATGGAGAACCCTGCAACAGAGATAACATAACCTAGGAAGGTTACTTGAGTCTGATGGAACTCACATTTCTCAAGTTTACAAAACAGGCCATTCTCACCCGTGTAACATCAGAAGGATGAGCCTCAAGTGTGGGTGAGTGTATGAGGATGTCGTCTAAGTACACCACAACACACTGTTGCAACATATCTCGTAGGACATCATTAATAAATTCCTGGAAAACAGCAGGAGCATTACATAGGCCAAAGGGCATTACAAGATACTCATAATGCCTGCTCCTGGTGTTAAATGCTATTTTCCATTCGTGGCCCTCCTTGATCCTAACGAGATTGTACGCTCCTCTCAAATCAAGCTTAGCAAAGACCGTAGCTCCCTTGAGGCGGTCAAAGAGTTCCCTAATGAGCGGAATAGGGTAAGCATTCTTAATGGTATGACGATTAAGACCCCTATAATCGATGCATGGTCTTAACTCGCCACCCTTTTTCTTCACAAAGAAGAAGCCAGCCCCTGCAGGATAGCACAATTCTCTGCAACAGACAGAGGGTAAACCTGGCCCCGAGGAGGAATGGCTCCGGGTTGCAGGTCTATGGCACAATCGTAAGACCGGTGAGGAGGCAACGTACCGACACGCACCTTGTCAAAAACGTCTAGGAACTCTCGGTACTCCTCTGGCAATTGAGATACTGAAGAAGTGCACAAGACTTTAACTGGTTTCTGAAGAAAAGTGGAAATACATTGCGGAGACCACGACAAAATTTCGGACCTGCGCCAGTCGAGACTGGGATTGTGCTTTTGGAGCCAGGGATAACCCAGAACAACCGGAAAATGCGGAGAGTTTATCACCTGGAACTGGAGGGTTTCAAAATGGAGAGCCCCAACAGCCATGGACAACGGAGCAGTTTCGTGAGTAACGAGTGTGGGCTGAAGGGGCCTGCCATCAATGGCCTCAATAGCAAGCGGAACGGATTGAGGCAAAACAGGAATGAAGTGCTTCGATACAAAAGCACTGTCAATGAAATAGCCCGCAGCCACCGGAGTCAACAAGAGCCTAGGTGACTATGGAGGAGTCCACCCAGGAAAGGACAACCGTGACCAAAGGTTTCTCCTTTAGCGGTTCCGGGGACAAGGATAAACCACCTAAGGTCTGCCCTCAACAGGACCTTAGGTGTGAGCATTTCCCGGCCGTGTAGGACAAGACTTCAAAAGGTGGCCCTGTAACCCACAATAGAGGCAGAGCCCCTCCCTCCTCCTAAAGGCCCTCTCTGCCGCGGAGAGATGTGTGAATCCCAACTGCATCGGCTCAGCAGTACCTGGTGACTCGGGACCAGGAGGCATGGGAGGAGAGGGAGGCATTGGTGGGAACGAACACGTAGGAGACAACGGTACAGGAGGCTTCCGCAAGCGCTCCTTGAAAGAAGGCCTCTCACTTAGTCTGTCAATTAGGATCAAAAAAGACACCAATGCCTCGAGATTCTCTGGTAAATCTCTGGCAGCAACTTCGTCTTTAATCGCATCAGAGAGCCCATGAAAGAAGGCGGCAACAAGGGCTTCATTGTTCCAGCCTGCCTCTGCTGCAAGCGTACGGAACTCGATGGCATACTGAGCAACCGATCTTGTACCTTGCTGAATGGACATGAGTAGTTTAGCAGCAGAGGAGGAGCGAGCAAGAACATCAAATATCCTTTGAAAGGAGGCCACAAATTCAGGGTAATTTGAAATCCCAGGTTTATTAGTCTCCTACAAGGGATTAGCCCAGGCAAGACCTCTGTCAGAGAGTAACGAGATGAGAAATCCCACCTTAGCTCTGTCAGAGAGAAACGCCTGAGGTAACATCTCAAAGTAAATGCCCACCTGGTTCAAAAACCCTCTGCACTGATTAGGATTGCCTCCATATCGCTGAGGTAGAGGTGCAGAACCGGACATGCTCCTGGTAGGCATAGGTGCAGCAGCGGAAACAGGAGCAGCCATAACTTGCGGGACACTTTGATCCAAATGTGCAGTGCGAGTCAGCAGAGTTTGCAGGTCTAGTGCAAATTGATCCAAGCGGTGATCCTGTTCATCCATCCTGGAATTTATGGCAGGTAAAGGTGGATTATTAGCACCATCAGGATTCATGGTCCTTGCGTAATGTCAGGGTGCCAGGAATCAGACTGAGACGAGAAGTGCAAAAATAATCACACCTTTATTAATAGCAAAAAATAATAAAAAGTCCACAAGTCAAATAACAAGCCAGGAATCAAAACCAGAGCTGGTAGTCAGACAAGCCGAGTCAGGAGCCAAAGCGAGTAGTCAAACGAGCCGGAATCAGGAACAAGGAGAACAGCAGAGTAAGGAACAAGCCAGGGATCAGGAACCAGGAAGGACGTCAGACAGCCAGGTAATACACAGGAGCTCTCACAAACAGGTCTGAGACAACGCAAGGACAAAGCATACTGAACAGAGGCCCTTTAAATAATAAGTGATGACATCACAATTCTGAGACTGCATCCTGTCTCACATGGATGATGTAAACCAGTCTGGCCATAAAAGGAAGTGCAGGAAGTGAGCAGCATCCCCCACAATGCACCAAGTCAGGAAGAGAGGTGAGTAAAATGGCTGCCAGCAGCACATGGCAAACAAGTCAGGAAAAAACCCTGACACTGTCTTCAACTGACAAAGCTATTTTGTTGTCATCACTTGTAGTACAAAACACTGTGGTACCCAGGTTGTCATCAAAAAGTATAGGAGTAACATCAGGTATTTGGATGATGTCAGGAGGCTTCTCCCTTACTTCATGATGGCGAGAGCACTGTTTGAAGTGGGATGCACATCCATTTTCTAATATGTAAGTTTTGAAGGAGTGGATCGCAGATGACGTACGCATACATCGCCCACTATCACCCAACCTAGATCCAGTCTTTGTGCATAAGGGGCATTGTCAGGTCCATCACACTGCTCGCGTACTTTATGTACTCTGAGAATGTCTCTTCCTAGTAGGACCAAGATTTCAGCATTCATGTTCATTGCAGGAATCTCATCAACAAGGTGCCTTAAGTGAGGATGGTAATAGGCAGCCTCTGGAGTAGGAATCACTTCCCTTTCGTCTGGTATCTGGTCACACTCGACTAATGTTGGTAGGGGTATGCCTTTGTTTCCTTTGATATGAGAGACCATGAATCCATTGGCCCTTCTGCCAAAGGCCTCTACACGACCAGAACAGGTTCTGAGAGTATACGATGTTGCATGACCCTCTATGCCGAAGATCTCAAAGAATTTAGGCTTAACCAGGGATCTATTGCTCTGTTCATCTATTATAGCATACATCCTAGCAACTTTCTCAGGTTGATCCTGTGGGTAAATCTTGACTAGACATACCTTGGCACAGCATTTGTAGTCTAAGCCTTCTTCACAGACTTCTGTGTATGCAGACGAAACACTCACTGTGACTGAAGCACGGCTTTGTTGCTCCCCGCCATGAATTGAGACAGGGGTGGGGGCAGTTAGCTGCTGTGGGTTGTCTGGAAGTGGAGTAGGATGCATAGCTGTAATGTGTCTGTTGCTACTGCATTCTGTGCACTTTATAACAACTTTACAGTCTTTAGCAAAGTGACCATAAGAAGCACAACACCTGTAGCATACTCCAAGTTTCTGGAGAATGTCCCTGCGCTCTTGTAAAGTCTTTGCCCTAAGCCCACGACATTTCTTAAGAGGGTGAGGCTTCCTGTGAATAGGGCACTGACAATTAGGGTCTTTATCTCTCTCGCCCGAGTCACTCTGGTGTGCATGAGAGGATACGGGTGGTGAGATGTCTGTCCTTTTAACAGATATTGCTCTATTAAACTCTCTTCATTTAGCTGCTGTGTTATCATACCTTGATGATGTTGGTGAGGATGATGAAGCAGGCAAGTTGGGTTCGCAGAAGCTGAAGCTGGGATCGTTTCTCATCCAGGCTTGATCGCTGATGTACCTGCAAAAGTATGAGAATGGAGGAAAGGATACGTTATAGTCTCTTTTGTATCTTGAGCCCTGTTGTGCCAATTTCTCTTGCAGGTTACATGGCAGTTTAGACACCACTGGATTGACACCATGAGCAGTGTCCAGAATGCTTAGTCCAGGTAGACGTGGGTCTGTCTTTGCCAACTCTAGCTCCATGAGGAGGTCACTTAGTTCTTGGAGCTTGCGATAGTCTTTGTTCCCTATTTTTGGGAAGTTTTGCAGTCTCTTGAACAGAGCGCTTTCTATGGCTTCAGAGCTACCATAGGCTTGCTCAAGTCTTACCCATGCAGCAACAAGGCCTAAATCTGGGTGGTCAACATGTACTGTTCTCAGTCTTTTAACACGATCTGCAGATTCTGGCCCCAGCCACTTTATGAGCAAATCAAGTTCCTCCTTGGTTGTAAGGACGAGATCAGCAGTAGCAGCCTTGAAGGTTGATCTCCAGGCCCTGTAGCTCTCTGGACAGTTGTCAAACCTTGAGAGGCTTGTGTTAATGAGCTCATGGCGTACCATGTATCTGGCGAAGTCAGTCAAGTCTGATCTCTCACTCTTTGGTGCCAAAGTAACTTGAGGAACCCCTTGGGTGAGAAAGTTCTTTGGTGAAGAAGGGTGAAGTTTACCAGGATAAAATGATTTTGCAAGAGCATTCAACTGTGGTGTAGTCTCTAAGGCTTCTGCTGGCTGTGGCTTGAGCTGCGGCTTGTCACTGGAAGTCACCTTATTGTCACCGGGAGGTGATGCAGTTCGCTGCTTAGATGCACTTGTGTTGTGGATTTGAAGAGACTCGGGCATTTGGTGCTGAGAGGTCTCTGTGTTGAGATTGAGAAAGATGGTGTTAGTAGGAGGCACAGGAGATGACTCTGTATCATTGCAAATATTATGCTTTAGCACGTATTTACTATTGCATTCAACTGGGTCTTCCAGATCTGCTGGGATATGGAAATCTGATTAGTACTTTCTCCCATTGCTTGTTCAAGGACTTTCAGCCTTGCTAGGGCCGCTGCTTCTTCCTTTTCCATTTGCAGAACCTTTATTTGGGCTTCCATCTCTGCTTCCCTTCTGGTAAAGGAGCTTTGTGCTTTTTTTGATTCCGCATCAGCACGGGCCTCTATTAGCTTGTCGCTTAATGTTGAACTTCTGGAGCAAGAGGATCTAGAATAACGTGCAGTGAGCTTAGTTGATGTGGATCTATGAGATCTGGTCTCCTGCAGTTGAGCAATGCGGAACTCTGCCTTTTCTTTAGCGATTTGCACTAAGAGATCTCTATCTTGGTCCAGTGCATCAGTCCTAGTCAGTTCTGCTGAAGAGTCCTCTATTTCTTTCATGTAATTAGCAAGAGTCCATGAGCTAGTGACGTATGGGATATACATTCCTACCAGGAGGGGCAAAGTTTCCCAAACCTTAAAATGCCTATAAATACACCCCTCACCACACCCACAATTCAGTTTTTACAAACTTTGCCTCCGATGGAGGTGGTGAAGTAAGTTTGTGCTAGATTCTACGTTGATATGCGCTCCGCAGCAAGTTGGAGCCCGGTTTTCCTCTCAGCGTGCAGTGAATGTCAGAGGGATGTGAGGAGAGTATTGCCTATTTGAATGCAGTGATCTCCTTCTACGGGGTCTATTTCATAGGTTCTCTGTTATCGGTCGTAGAGATTCATCTCTTACCTCCCTTTTCAGATTGACGATATACTCTTATATATACCATTACCTCTGCTGATTCTCGTTTCAGTACTGGTTTGGCTTTCTACAAACATGTAGATGAGTGTCCTGGGGTAAGTAAATCTTATTTTCTGTGACACTCTAAGCTATGGTTGGGCACTTTGTTTATAAAGTTCTAAATATATGTATTCAAACATTTATTTGCCTTGACTCAACATTCCTTATTTTTCAGACAGTCAGTTTCATATTTGGGATAAATGCATTTGTTTCATTCATTTTTTCTTACCTTAAAAAATTTGACTTTTTTTCCTGTGGGCTGTTAGGCTCGCGGGGGCAGAAAATGCTTCATTTTATTGCGTCATTCTTGGCGCGGACTTTTTTGGCGCAAATTTTTTTTTTTCTGTTTCCGGCGTCATACGTGTCGCCGGAAGTTGCGTCATTTTTTGACTTTTTTTGCGTAAAAAATGTTGGCGTTCAGGATGTGGCGTCATTTTTGGCGCCAAAAGCATTTAGGCGCCAAATAATGTGGGCGTCTTTTTTGGCGCTAAAAAATATGGGCGTCATTTTTGTCTCCACATTATTTAAGTCTCATTATTTATTGCTTCTGGTTGCTAGAAGCTTGTTCACTGGCATTTTTTTTCCCATTCCTGAAACTGTCATTTAAGGAATTTGATCAATTTTGCTTTATATGTTGTTTTTTTTTTCTTTTACATATTGCAAGATGTTCCACGTTGCAACTGAGTCAGAAGATACTTCAGGAAAATCACTGCCCAGTGCTGGAGCTACCAAGCTAAGTGTATCTGCTATAAACTTTTGGTATCTGTTTCTCCAGCTGTTGTTTGTATTGCATGTCATGTCAAACTTATTAATGCAGATAAAATTTCCTTTAGTACTGTTACATTACCTGTTGCTGTTCCGTCAACATCTAATTTTCAGAGTGTTCCTGATAACATAAGAGATTTTATTTTTTTAAATCCATTAAGAAGGCTATGTCTGTTATTTCTCCTTCTAGTATACATAAAAGTCTTTTAAAACTTCTCTTTTTTCAGATGAATTTTTAAATGAACATCATCATTCTGATACTGATAATGGTTCTTCTGGTTCAGAGGTTTCTGTCTCAGAGGTTGATGCTGATAAATCTTTGTATTTGTTCAAGATGGAATTTATTCGTTCTTTACTTAAAGAAGTATTATTTGCATTAGAAATAGAGGATTCTGGTCCTCTTGATACTAAATGTAAACGTTTAGATAAGGTTTTTAAATCTCCTGTAGTTATTCCAGAAGTGTTTAATCTCCCTGATGCTATTTCTGAAGTAATTTCCAGGGAATGGAATAATTTGGGTAATTTATTTACTCCTTCTAGACGTTTAAGCAATTATATCCTGTGCCATCTGACAGATTAGAGTTTTTTGGGACAAAAATCCCTAAGGTTATGGGGCTGTCTCTACTCCTGCTAATGTACTACTATTCCTACGGCAGATAGTACTTAATTTAAGGATCCTTTAGATAGGGAAATTGAATCCTTTCTAAGAAAAGATTACTTATGTTCAGGTAATCTTCTTAGACCTGCTATATTTTTAGCGGATGTTGCTGCAGCTTCAACTTTTTGGTTAGAAGCTTTAGCGCAACAAGTAACAGATCATAATTTTATAGCATTATTATTATTCTATAACATGCTAATAATTTTATTGGTGATTCCATCTTTTGATATCATTAGAGTTGATGTCAGGTATATGTCTCTAGCTATTTTAGCTAGAAAAGCTTTATGGATTAAACTTGGAATGCTGATATGTCTTCTAAGTCAACTTTGCTTTCCCTTTCTTTCCAGGGTAAATAATCATTTTCGTTCCTTTCCTCACAACAAGGAACAAAAGCCTGATCCTTCATCCTCAGGAGCGGTATCAGTTTGGAAACTATTTCCAGTTTGGAATATATCCAAGCCTTATAGAAACCTATAGCCAGCTCCTAAGTACCTATGAAGGTGCGGCCCTTATTCCAGCTCAGCTGGTATGGGGCAGATTACGTTTTCTTCAAAGAAATTTGTATCAATTCCGTTCTCAATCTCTGGTTTCAGAACATTGTTTCAGAAAGGTACAGAATTGGCTTCAAGTTAAGGCCTCCTGCTAAGAGATTTTTTTTTTCTTTCCCGTGTCCCAGTTAACACAGCAAAGGCTCAGCATTTCTGAAATGTGTTTCAGATCTAGAGTTGGCTGGAGTAATTATGCCAGTTCCAGTTCTGGAACAGGGGCTGGGGTTTTATGTTATCTCTTCATTGTACCAAAGAAGGTCAATTCCTTCAGACCAGTTCCGGATCTATCATTATTGAATTGTTATGTTAGGATACCAACATTCAAGATGGTTACTGTAGGACTATCCTGCCTTTTGTTTAGCAAGGGCATTATATGTCTACAATAGATTTACAGGATGTGTATCTGCATATTCCGATTCATCCAGATCACTTTTAGTGTCTGAGATTCTCTTTTTAGACAAGCATTACCAGTTTTGTGGCTCTACCGTTTGGCCTAGCCTCAGTTCCAAGAATTTTTTTCAAAGGTTCTCGGTGCCCTTCTTTCTGTAATCAGAGAACAGGGTTTTGGTATTTCCTTATTTGGACGATATCTTGGTACTTGCTCAGTCTTCTCATTTTCGAAGAATCTCATACGAATCGACTTGTGTTGTTTCTTCAAGTTCATGGTTGGAGGATCAATTTACCAATCAGTTCATTGATTCCTCAGACAAGGGTAACCTTTTTAGGTTTCTAGATAGATTCAGTGTCTATGACTCTGTCCTTGTCAGACAAGAGAAGTTTAACATTGATATCAGCTTGTCAAAACCTTCAGTCACAATCATTCCCTTTGGTAGCCTTATGCATGGAAATGTTAGGTCTTAGGACTGCCGCATCAGATGCGATCTCCTTTGCTCGTTTTCACATGCGACCTCTTCAGCTCTGTATGCTGAACCTATGGTGCAGGGATTACTCTAAGATATCTCAATTCATATCTTTAAACCGATTTTACGACACTCTCTGACATGGTGGACAGATCACCATCGTTTAGTTCTGAAGAGAGAGTTGTTCATTTGTTTTCAGATAGACAATGTCACAACTGTGGCATACATCAATCATCAAGGAGGGACTCACAGTCCTCTGGCTATGAAATAAGTATCTCGAATTTTGGTTTGGGCGGAATCCAGCTCCTGTCTAATCTCTGCGGTTCATATCCCAGGTATGGACAATTGGTAAGCGGATTATCTCAGTCGCCAAACGTTACACTTGGGCGAATGGTCTCTTCACCCAGAGGTATTTCCTCAGATTGTTCAAATGTGGGAACTCCCAGAAATAGATCTGATGGCTTCTCATCTAAACAAGAAACTTCCCTGGTATCTGTCCGGATCCCGGGATCCTCGGGCGGAGGCAGTGGATGCATTTTCACTTCCTTGGAAGTATCATCCTGCCTATATCTTTCCGCCTCTAGTTTTTCTTCCAAGAGTAATCTCCAAGATTCTGAAGGAATGCTCGTTTGTTCTGCTGGTAGCTCTGGCATGGCCTCACAGGTTTTTGTATGCGGATCTGGTCCGGATGGCCTCTTGCCAACCGTGGACTCTTCCGTTAAGACCAGACCTTCTGTCGCAAGGTCCTTTTTTTCCATCAGGATCTGAAATCCTTAAATTTAAAGGTATGGAGATTGAACGCTTGATTCTTGGTCAAAGAGGTTTCTCTGACTCTGTGATTAATACTATGTTACAGGCGCGTAAATCTGTATCTAGAGAGATATATTATAGAGTCTGGAAGACTTATATTTCTTGGTGTCTTTCTCATCATTTTTTGGCATTCTTTTAGAATACCGAGAATTTTACAGTTTCTTCAGGATGGTTTAGATAAGGGTTTGTCCGCAAGTTCCTTGAAAGGTCAAATCTCTGCTCTTTCTGTTCTTTTTCATAGAAAGATTGCTATTCTTCCTGATATTCATTGTTTTGTACAAGCTTTGGTTCATATAAAACCTGTCATTAAGTCAATTTCTCCTCTTTGGAGTTTGAATTTGGTTCTGGGGGCTCTTCAAGCTCCTCCGTTTGAACCTATGCATTCATTGGACATTAAATTACTTTCTTGGAAAGTTTTGTTCCTTTTGGCAATCTCTTCTGCCAGAAGAGTTTCTGAATTATCTGCTCTTTCTTGTGAGTCTCCTTTTCTGATTTTTCATCAGGATAAGGCGGTGTTGCGAACTTCTTTTGATTTTTTACCTAAAGTTGTGAATTCCAACAACATTAGTAGAGAAATTGTGGTTCCTTCATTATGTCCTAATCCTAAAAATTCTAGGGAGAAATCGTTGCATTCTTTGGATGTTGTTAGAGCTTTGAAATATTATGTTGAAGCTACTAAGTCTTTCCGTAAGACTTCTAGTTTATTTGTTATCTTTTCCGGTTCTAGAAAAGGCCAGAAGCTTCTGCCATTTCTTTGGCATCTTGGTTGAAATCTTTATTTCATCATACTTATGTCGAGTCGGGTAAAACTCCGCCTCTAAGGATTACAGTTCATTCTACTAGTTCAGTTTCTACTTCCTGGGCGTTTAGGAATGAAGTTTCGATTGATCAGATTTGCAAAGCAGCAACTTGGTCCTCTTTGCATACTTTTTCTAAATTCTACCATTTTGATGTGTTTTCTTCTTCTGAAGCAGTTTTTGGTAGAAAAGTACTTCTGGCAGTGGTTTCAGTTTGAATCTTCTGCTTATGTTTTTCATTAAACTTTATTTTGGGTGTGGATTATTTTCAGCAGGAATTTGCTGTCTTTATTTTATCCCTCCCTCTCTAGTGACTCTTGTGTGGAAAGATCCACATCTTGGGTAGTCATTATCCCATACGTCACTAGCTCATGGACTCTTGCTAATTACATGAAAGAAAACATAATTTATGTAAGAACTTACCTGATAAATTCATTTCTTTCATATTAGCAAGAGTCCATGAGGCCCGCCCTTTTTTGTGGTGGTTATGATTTTTTTGTATAAAGCACAATTATTCCAATTCCTTATTTTATATGCTTTCACACTTTTTTCTTATCACCCCACTTCTTGGCTATTCGTTAAACTGAATTGTGGGTGTGGTGAGGGGTGTATTTATAGGCATTTTAAGGTTTGGGAAACTTTGCCCCTCCTGGTAGGAATGTATATCCCATACGTCACTAGCTCATGGACTCTTGCTAATATGAAAGAAATGAATTTATCAGGTAAGTTCTTACATAAATTATGTTATTAAAGTCCTGTAAGAAGGCTGTGTATTTTGCAGACAGCCGCTGGTAGCATTCATACGCAGCAGATAGGTGATCTATAGAGTCTCTCAATTTGGCTGGTTGATCATTAAAGTGTGACAAATCTGACATGCATTGTGAAATTCAGTCCCATAGGTCTGACAGATTGCTGGAGAACTCATCTCAAATGAATTCATAGTTTTCTGTTAGTTTATGTGTCGGTTTTATTGTACGTTTGGGTCTTACAGTCTGTTCAGCAATATCTGCAGGATCTGCTCCCTGTACGTCTGCGGGTTCAGAGGCATGATGTATCTGCGTAGGTTCGGCTATAAAAGAGTGCTCAGAGCCTTGTCTAGACATTTTTTCAAGTTTTGCAAAAAATGGTACTGTCTCTTTAAGAAGATAAACAGCAGCTTAGACAGGTGGGGTAACAGTTCAATGCAGAGAAACAGTTTTCAACATTCAGATGAAGTGCAGTAAACTTGTGCGACCATGTGCTTTCACAAGATGGTGGATGGCACTGAGCTTGATTGCAGATTAGACACACACATATACATAGCAGGCTGTAGGAATTCTATATAACTTTTGACTTTTCTGACTCAGATAGTTGTAATAATGATCTATCCCTTGCTGAGACCTCTATGCCTGGCCTGTATAAGAAGATACAATCACTGCAGACAATCCTTGTCAGATAGCTGAACTCACCAATACCTTGTCCATCCACAAAGTTACTTTATTCTGAATATCAGGTTACAGCAGATAATAAAATACAGCAGATGAATGAATGGTTACAGTATTTAAGTGGTCAAAAGTTGATACTGATCGTAGCTTGCAATGTAATTAACATGAGTGCTTGTTACATGAGGCCTGTTAGCTGCAGCCATGACACAGGAAAAACATCATCAAACTACAAGGATGGAGAAATACACAAAAAGGAAATGCATAATAGGTCAGAGGTAAGATAATATAGAAAACAGGAGCGTTACCAAAAAAGGTCACTAGATGGCAGTACAGAATAAACATAGAGAAGCTGTGAGAAAAATGGCATAAACATATATAATTTCTTAACAACATGAATATTAACAGAGGCTATGTCATATTCTATGCCCATTGAGGCAGCACATCAACCGAAAGTTACAAGCATTTGAGAAATGATATATATTTAAATGTAACGAACACAGATATATCTTTATTTATTTAAATTATCATTAATCCATTGTTGTGTAATAACAAAAATATGGAGCAAAATCCTAAAGGGTAGATTTATTATATGGCAGGCGGACATGATGCGCTGTAGCGAATCATGTCCTCCCGACATTGCTAAATGCTTACAGCATACACTGTTGGCATTTAACATTGCACAAAGCATTTCTTGTGAAATGCTTGTGCAATGCCACCCCCTGCACATTCACGGGCAATCGGCCGATAGCAGAGGGTGTCAATCATCCCGATCGTATCGGGATGATTGCAGTCTGCCACCTAAAAGGTGGCGGACAAGTTAAGGAGCAGTGGATACTTTGGGGGTAGATTGCAGCATCCGCTGCTTGTTAAATCTACCCCTAAGTTATAGTGCTATGACTTCTTTATTCATACAGATGTAATGTAATAATGACAGACTCTTATGCGTTTCATGCCCGCAGACCCTGTGGGCTGATTTAACCTATCAACATTCTTTATATATCTGCTAACACGTTGCTCCGTCTCTGTATAGTTCACCTAGCAGTATGGCCCAGGCAACGCAAAAGCTGGTCAAGGCTGTGACCGTAAGGGTCCCTCAGCTAATTAGCGCTGCTGTCACATATTCCCGTCCTCGCTTGTCTACTTTCTGGTACTATGCCCGGGTAGAGCTAGCTCCCCTAAGTCCTGCTGAAATCCCAAAAGCCATTGAAAGTATTAAGGGACTAGTGAAATCTTTCCAGGGTGGCCGCTGGTCACAGCTTACAGTCAGGGATGCCACACGGAATGGGCTTGTTGCCACAGAGGTCCTAATGTGGTTTTATATTGGAGAATGCATTGGGAAAGGTGGCCTGGACGGATACAATGTGTAAGACATCTTGTGTTCACCATCTGAATCCTGTACCTACTCCTTTCACCTAACATCTTGGACTGAATAAACTGCGGAGATGAGATCTCTGTGCAACTCCACAGATTATCGGCGTTGTCTTTATTCACACTGTGTCATTATCTTGTACAAACACTTTATCTGGAAAAAAAAATCAACCTATTTAAAATAAAAAAATAAAAAATATATATATATCTGCTAACACTGGTGAACTCCTGCTGCAATTCTAACGCTTCGTGAATGACTAACAGAATGCTGATGGAGGATATGTAAACAAAAATGAGTACATTTGTAAATATTACAAACGTCCAGTGAATGCATATCATGCACTTTTACCGCTCATGTTTGGCTAGCACATAAAGCAGGGGTCGACAAATCTGCTGAAAATTTAGGAGCCAGTAAGAATATTTAGGAGCCAGACAGTGGTATTTGCATTTAGATATATGGAGAATAACTCAAAAAGTTGGGAGCAGGGGTAAACTTCTAGGAGTCAATGGCTTTCTAGCTCCTTGGTTGGTGTCGACAAATCTCCTGAAGATTTAGGAGCCAATAAGAATATTTAGGAGTCAGATTGGTATTTTCATTTACATATATGGAGAATAATCCTAAAAGTTAGGAGCTGGGGTAAATTTCTAGGGGCCAGTGGCTTTCTAACTCCTTGGTTTGTCGAGCCCTGACATAAAGAGCTGCACCACATGAGTTTATTTTCCTAATCATTCTACATTTGCACTTGACTGCAAGTTTATCACATTGAAGCAATGAATATATTGATACTATGATAGTTTATTGTACAATCATTGTATTACAATGATTATGTGAATGGTTATGGATTATAAAGTTAAACATTTAGTTACCAATCAGCAAGCACTACCCAGGTGCTGAACCAAAAATGGTCTGGCTCCTACGCTTTCATTTTTGCTTTTTCAAATAAAGATACCAAGAGAATGAAGAAAAAGTAATAATAGGAGAATTAGAATGTTGCTTAAAATTGCCTTCTCTATCTGAATCATGAATGTTTAATTTTCACTATTCATTTAATGATTCAGATAGAAAATGCATTTTTTAACAAGTTTCCAATTTACTTCTATTGTCAATTTTACTTAGTTCTCCTGGTATCCTTTGTTTAAAGAGTTATCCTACATGAGCTCAAAAGCGTGCACATGTCCTTAGCCATCAGGCAAGTGTTTGCAAAAATGCTTAAAACAATGTTAAATATAGTTACAAACTCTGCTGTCATCAGAGACGTGCAGTCATAGGAGGCAGGTGAGGCACTGCCGCACCTGCCATTTGGGCCATTTTTAAATTAAAAATAAAATTTTATTAAAAAAAAATAATAATAATAATAATAAAAAAAAACATTTTTTTTCACTATGTTCCGCAATAGAGAGGCAGCATAGGGGTCTGCTTTCTCTCTATTGTGCAGTCTTGTAGCATGATGCGCCACCCGGTGGTGGTTTGTGGAGCAGCGCGGCTAATAAACTTGATAGGGAGGCATGATTAATGCAGCCTCGTAGGTTGCTGGGGAGCCAATAAGCGCCTGTCATGTATGTTCTACTGGTGATTGACAGCACCAGGAGAACTTGACCGGCGATGTTTGGCTCTCAATGCGCATATGCAAAACAACTGTCTTATGCTTTACTGGGGCAGGGCAGTTAGGTTGCTAGGTTACAGAGTTACTGGAAAGCGTGTGCTACTGTATTGAGAAGTTGGACCCTGCTGACTGGTTCCTGCAGCTGCAACCTGAACTCTGACTTTAGAACTGTCTACAGGCTGTGTGTGTACAACATTATTGTCAGGTTGGTGACGGTCTGAAACAGTTTAGCTTGGCCTGGGGTGTGCCTGTATAGATTTAAAACATCTGCTGCAGCTTTATCAGGTATGGTGCTGTGTTTGTTGTTTTACGTGGTAAATGAGAGGACAGAGCTGCATGGAACATAGTGCGTAGTTTCACTCTAGCAGTAAAAAAGATTTACTGCATGACTGTTTCTTCTCTTGACCCCTGAAAGCACAAATCGCAAATAATTAAATCCTAAGAGCTGAAAACCGGACAGCCTGCTACTGAGAGAATGGCAGGAATACAAGCCTTGTCTCTTCACTTTTAGCTCTGTAGCAGGCTGTCAGGATTTCAGCTGTTAACTTTCACTTTCTCCTTTGCTCTTGCTAGTCCAAGTGTCTATATTTGCATAAGATATATGATTGGACATTTAAGCAGGTAAAAAAAGCTAAAGATATATATTAAAATAAGTCAAATGTATAATAATCTGTCATCAAAGCTGACAGGAGGGGAAAAGGGAAAAGTAATGCTATTTGTGATGTAGTGTCTTTCTTATAGTGTGAGTGTGAAATTGTTGGAATATATATATATCTGAAAACAGAGTTTCTTGCAAAGACAAAGACTGATGAAAACAGAATTTATGTTTACCTGATAAATTTCTTTCTCCTACGGTGTGTCCGGTCCACGGCTTCATCCTTACTTGTGGGATATTCTCCTTCCCCTACAGGAAATGGCAAAGAGAGCACACAGCAAAAGCTGTCCATATAGTCCCCCCCTCTGGCTCCGCCCCCCAGTCATTCGACCGACGGTTAGGAGAAAAAGGAGAAACTATAGGGTGCCGTGGTGACTGTAGTGTACAGAAAATAAAAATTTTAAACCTGACTAAAAGCCAGGGCGGGCCGTGGACCGGACACACCGTAGGAGAAAGAAATTTATCAGGTAAGCATAAATTCTGTTTTCTCCTACATTGGTGTGTCCGGTCCACGGCTTCATCCTTACTTGTGGGAACCAATACCAAAGCTTTAGGACACGGATGAAGGGAGGGAACAAGTCAGGTTACCTAAACGGAAGGCACCACGGCTTGCAAAACCTTTCTCCCAAAAATAGCCTCCGAAGAAGCATAAGTATCGAATTTGTAAAATTTGGCAAAAGTATGCAGAGAATACCAAGTCACTGCCTTACAGATCTGATCAACAGAAGCCTCGTTCTTGAAGGCCCATGTGGAAGCCACAGCTCTAGTAGAGTGAGCTGTAATTCGTTCAGGAGGCTGCCGTCCGGCAGTCTCATAAGCCAATCGGATTATGCTTTTCAGCCAAAAAGAAAGAGAGGTAGCAGTAGCTTTCTGCCCTCTCCTCTTACCAGAATAAATGACAAACAAGGATGAAGTCAGTCTGAAATCCTTTGTTGCTTCTAAATAGAATTTTAAAGCACGGACCACATCTAAATTGTGTAACAAACGTTCCTTCTTCGAAACTGGATTCGGACACAGAGAAGGAACAACTATTTCCTGGTTAATATTCCTGTTGGAAACCACTTTGGAAGAAAACCAGGTTTGTACGCAAAACAACCTTATCTGTATGGAATACCAGATAGGGTGAAGTACACTGCAAAGCAGACAATTCAGAAACTCTTCTAGCAGAAGAAATAGCAACCAAAAACAGAACTTTCCAAGATAGTAACTTAATATCTATGGAATGTAAAGGTTCAAACGGAACCCCTTGAAGAACTGAAAGAACTAAGTTTAGACTCCATGGAGTAGTCATGGGTCTGTAGACAGGCTTGATTCTGACTAAGGCCTGTACAAATGCCTGTACATCTGGCACTGCTGCCAGACGTTTGTGCAACGAAACAGACAGAGCAGATATCTGTCCTTTTAGAGAACTCGCTCACAACCCTTTATCCAAACCCTCTTGGAGAAAGGAGAGTATCCTAGGAATTTTAATTTTACTCCAAGAGAATCCCTTGGATTCGCACCAACAGATATATTTTTTCCATATCTTATGGTAAATTTTCCTAGTCACAGGTTTTCTGGCTTGGACCAGAGTATCTATAACTGAATCTGAAAACCCACGCTTAGATAAAATCACGCGTTCAATTTCCAAGCAGTCAGTTGCAGAGAGACTAGATTTGGATGTTCGAATGGACCTTGTACTAGAAGATCCTGTCTCAAAGGTAGCTTCCATGGTGGAGCCGATGACATATTCACCAGGTCTGCATACCAAGTCCTGCGTGGCCACGCAGGAGCTATCAGAATCACAGAGGCCTTCTCTTGTTTGATCCTGGCTACAAGCCTGGGAAGGAGAGGAAACGGTGGAAACACATAAGCTAGGTTGAACGACCAAGGCGCCACCAATGCATCCACTAGTGTCGCCTTGGGATCCCTGGATCTGGACCCGTAGCGAGGAACCTTAGAGTTCTGACGAGACGCCATCAGTTCCATGTCTGGAATGCCCCATAGTTGAGTTAACTGGGCAAAGACCTCCGGGTGGAGTTCCCACTCCCCCGGATGGAAAGTCTGACGACTCAAATAATCCGCCTCCCAGTTGTCTACTCCTGGGATGTGAATTGCAGATAGATGGCAGGAGTGATCCTCCGCCCATTTGATGATCTTGGATACCTCTCTCATCGCCAAGGAACTCTTTGTTCCCCCCTGATGATTGATGTACGCTACAGTCGTCATGTTGTCCGACTGAAATCTTATGAATCTGGCCTTCGCTAGTTGAGGCCAAGCCAGGAGCGCATTGAATATCGCTCTCAGTTCCAGAATGTTTATCGGGAGAAGAGACTCTTCCCGAGACCATAGACCCTGAGCTTTCAGGGAGTCGAAGACCGCGCCCCAGCCTAAAAGACTGGCGTCGGTCGTGACAATGACCCACTCTGGTCTGCGGAAACTCATTCCCTGAGACAGGTGATCTTGAGTCAACCACCAACGGAGTGAGTCTCTGGTTAACTGGTCTACTTGAATCTGAGGAGACAAGTCTGCATAATCCCCATTCCACTGTTTGAGCATGCACAGTTGTAATGGTCTTAGATGAATTTGAGCAACCATTAAACCTATTACCTCCATGCACTGAGCTATGGAAGGCTGAGGAATAGATTGAAGAACTTGACAAGCGTTTAGAAGCTTTAACTTTCTGACCTCTGTCAGAAAAATCTTCATTTCTACAGAATCTATTATTGTTCCTAGAAAAGAAACCCTCGTGGACGGGGACAGGGAACTTTTTTCTATGTTCACCTTCCACCCGTGAGACCTGAGAAAAGCTAAAAAAATGTCTGTATGAGCCTTTGCTTTGGAAAGTGACAACGCTTGGATTAGAATGTCGTCTAGATAAGGTGCTACAGAAATGCCCCTCGGCCTTAGAACCGCTAGAAGGGACCCTAGCACCTTTGTGAAAATTCTGGGAGCGGTGGCTAAATCGAATGGAAGAGCCACGAACTGGTAATGTTTTTCCAGAAAGGCGAACCTTAGGAACTGATGGTGATCTTTGTGGATAGGAATATGTAGGTACGCATCCTTTAAGTCCACGGTAGTCATATATTGACCCTCCTGGATTGTTGGTAAGATCGTCCGAATGGTTTCCATTTTGAATGATGGAACTCTGAGGAATTTGTTTAGGATTTTTAAATCCAGAATTGGCCTCAAAGTTCCCTCTTTTCTGGGAACTACAAACAGGTTTGAGTAAAAACCCAGACCTTGTTCCGCTGCTGGAACTGAGTGTATCACTCCCATCTTTAATAGGTCTCCTATGCAATGTAAGAATGCCTGTCTCTTTATCTGGTCTGAAGATAAGCGAGACATGTGGAACCTTCCCCTTGGAGGGAGTTCCTTGAACTCTAGAAGATACCCCTGAGAGACTATTTCTAGTGCCCAGGGATCCGGAACATCTCTTGCCCAAGCCTGAGCAAAGAGAGACAGTCTGCCCCCTACTAGATCCGGTCCCGGATCGGGGGCTACCCCTTCATGCTGTCTTGGTAGCAGCAGCAGGCTTCTTGGCCTGTTTACCCTTGTTCCAGCCTTGCATTGGTTTCCATGCTGGTTTAGGCTGGGAAGCGTTACCCTCTTGTCTAGAGGCTGCAGAGTTAGGAGACGGTCCGTTCCTGAAATTGTGAAAGGAACGAAAATTAGATTTGTTCTTAGCCTTGAAAGGCCTATCCTGTGGGAGGGCATGGCCCTTTCCCCCAGTGATGTCTGAAATAATCTCCTTCAATTCTGGCCCGAAAAGGGTCTTACCTTTGAAAGGAATATTAAGCAGTTTTGTCTTGGACGACACATCCGCCGACCAAGATTTTAGCCAAAGCGCTCTGCGCGCCACTATTGCAAACCCTGAATTTTTCGCCGCTAATTTAGCCAATTGAAAAGCGGCATCTAAAATAAAGGAATTAGCCAACTTTAGTGCGTGAATTCTGTCCATGACTTCCTCATATGGAGTCTCCTTATGGAGCGAATTTTCTAGTTCCTCGAACCAAAAAGACGCCGCCGTGGTGACAGGAATAATGCACAAAATTGGTTGGAGAAGGAAATCTTGCTGAACAAATATCTTTTTAAGCAACCCTTCCAATTTTTTATCCATAGGATCTTTGAAAGCACAACTGTCCTCCATGGGAATAGTTGTGCGCTTGGCCAACGTAGAAACTGCCCCCTCAACCTCTGGGGTCGACAATGGGGAACATTTTCTTAAATATAGGAGGTGGGACAAAAAGGTATACCTGGCTTCTCCCACTCCTTGGTCACTATGTCCGCCACCCTCTTGGGTATCGGAAAGGCATCAGCGTGCACAGGGACCTCTAGGAATTTGTCCATTTTGCACAATTTCTCTGGAATCACCAAAGAGTCACAATCATCAAGAGTAGTTAGCACCTCCTTAAGCAGGGCGCGGAGATGTTCTAACTTAAATTTAAATGCCACGATATCAGGTTCTGCCTGCTGAGAAACTTTTCCTGAATCAGAAATTTCTCCCTCAGACAGACCCTCCCTCACTGCCAATTCAGACTGGTGTGAGGGTATAACAGATAAATTATCGTCAGCGCCCACTTGCTCATCCTCTGTATTTAAAACTGAGCAATCACGCT